>NC_142359.1:32639196-32939196 GCF_059441175.1 Urocampus carinirostris | reverse complement strand
ATACTCTCCACCCGACGTGATGCCGTTTTTGTCTTCAACATCCAAAACGACACAGACGTGCAGGGCTCCATCCTCAACGTTACCTTCTCCGCCATGCGACCCGGGGGCGGGCCCGGAAAGGGGACCTTCTTTCCTTCTGAGGATCTGCAGGAGCAGATTTATCTAAACAGGACCATGCTCAGGCTCATATCATCTCAGGAGGTTTGGTCATTGTTATGCAGACTAGAAATAAAAATGCTAATCCACTGTTGGGTGGACAAAAAAACAAGAACTGCTATAATGTTACTGCTTTGCTGTTACTATGTTAATATTATACTACTGCAAATTTGTTATTAACATGGGTGGGGTTAGATTAGGCTCATTCAACTACAACAATCAACCATAACAACACCGTTTTAGATATCATTTTTTGTAAGAGCCAAGTACCCACTCGGGATGGTGTGTAAGTACAGTGCAGAAACAAGGATTAGTACAGTAAACAGTGGTCTTATCCAGACAGGGGTCGGTTCATGGAAAGTTAAGTAGCAAGGCAACAATACCTAGAACACCAGAGGTATCAATTGTGATACAAAAGGCAGGTGAGGAGTAGGTGTACCAGTAAACTCAAACAGCTAAGGCAACAGTCCAAGAGTTCATCAGACGGTACTTGGGATTGACAATGTTAAGCAGTGATTTCTTACACCGAAAGAACAAACTAGCAAGGAACCAAGGGGCCGGAGTTACAATAAAGGGAAGAGGTCAAGTTGTGATAGGAGGAAAAAACGTGGAGAAATCAAGACAAGTGACCACAGCTGTGAGGAGGAAAATTAAACCTGGAAGTGAGTGGCCAAATTATGTATGGGCAAGACGGAAATGAGAGAGGACAGAAGTCAAAAAAGGAAAGCTACTGAAGAAAAGGACCCTAAGTGCAGGATTGTGACAGTAGTAATTGATCATGCAAGTAAAGACTGAACATGTTATTAATTTCATATGCCAGTTAGAAAACGTATACTACCAATATAAAAACTTTTGGTTCATCGTTTTCATTGTTGACATTTTCCAGTTTCCTGAGAAAGACATCAATACGCATCACTAGTGAGCTAGTATCAGAACCAATCCACAGGCCAAGTGTTTTCGGGTCATATATTACTTAATTTGGCCCTTTCCATGTGTTTGATGGGTTAAATCTAAGACCACACACGCAAAGGTTCGAAATGAAGCTCATTGCAAATTCGGATGAACAATAAACACCACGACGGAGTAAAAATTGCAATTTATGGGAGACATTGACTAAAATTATAGATATTTCTCTTTTTTAGAATACTGCATTATAAATTTATTTTTTGACAAGTCAATAACTTGACAATAGATGAAATCTCGACTTTGCACTTGGTAAACCTTGTTAAGGTTATTCTTTCAAATACAGTAAATCTGCTTTGTAATAAATCATTTTTTGACTAGTCAGAAAATTGCAAAAATATTTTGGCTTATCTTTTGGATTGTTAAAAAAAACGAGGAATGATATAAGGTGGTAATTTCTAAGATATTGCAAATTGGGTAAACTAATGTACACTAGGTAGATGTCAAGTCAAGTCATGTTAAAGCCAGTGGTGCCTGATGAGTTAGGTCTCTGGTGAGGCACGGTCTGATTTACAAATAAATTAACACACATCTCATTCATTTTTGTATTACCAGAGCAATAAAGTAATATATGAAGTGTTGCATAGTATGAAACCTTGTATTGTCTTACCTTAATTGATAAATGAAGTCTCTGCAGTAGTCCTTTTGAATAAAAGCGTCAACAGATATGTAATCCTATTCAACGTGAAAAAATTACTTGACGGCTTGATTTTCTGTTAGCTTGCTAATATCATAAATTCTATTTTTTGAGACTGAGGTGTGCACCAAATCAGAATCCCTGATCTCACTATAGCCCAATGCCATGATACAAGAGAATTGCTTGTGACTTTCAGCACAGTAATATGTTACATAGTAAATGTATTGATAATATTCATAATATAATGTGAAAATGCATTGATTTTGAAAAAGAACATGCAAATTCCTTGAGTTAAACCAGGGGTCGGGAACCTTTTTGACTCAAAGAGCCATAAAAGCAAAAAATATTAATTTTATTTTGGGAAAGAGCCACTCCATATATTATGAGACAAATTTACTAAATTGCTTAACCCGCGCCCCAGACAAAAGCTTAGTCTTCAGCACATTTATTTTTGATGATTTGATAAAAATTATGAAAAGAGAATAATGCCAGAGCCCCTGTCCCAAATTCAACAAACAGACCACTTTAAACTTGTCTCTTTCTTGCAATTACTCAAGATCGGTTAAACTCGTTTTGACCCTTTTTTTCATACATATTGGTTTCAAAACCAGATGCAAGCATTTATTTTGTAAAAACGTCACAACATTCTGAGAATAGGGAGCCTTATGTGCTTACCTTTGGCGAGAGATGGGAGGGAATGCTTGTACTTTTTGCATAGCTCCACCCATCCCTCCCACTCACCCAATCAAATGACTAAGTTCTCTCCCGGTGTTTTGGCGTATTTACAGTTCTGTGGATTCATCATAAAGTATCTGAACACAGATTATATAGTGAACTTTTAAATAAAGGATTCTTTAGCGTTGTACAGCCAAAACGAGTTTTTTCCCCCTTTTTTTGTGTGACACCTTGACTGTAAATTGTAGTGAAAAACGTGCCCTATATATACTGCGAAGTGTTTCCTTTGCAATTAGCATTGGTTTGGCTTTACGTGTACCTGAATAGGATAGACAATCCCGATTTTGAACGAGAAGGAGAAATTTTGCATGCAATCAAACTGGTCTCTGAGCCACAGATACTCATAGAAAGAGCCATATATGGCTCGCGAGCCATAGGTTCCCGACCCCTGAGTTAAACCTTTAAACCACAAAGTGTTGCTTTAACTTTAATTCTCAAGTCTTTCTTTATTTTAGGTTTTACCCTTCGACGACAACATCTGCCTACGGGAACCTTGTGAGAACTACATGAAATGCGTGTCGGTGCTCAAGTTTGACAGCTCCCCCCCCTTCATTGCATCCAATACGGTCCTCTTCCGTCCCATCCACCCCATCAACGGGCTTCGTTGCCGTTGCCCCGTGGGCTTCACGGGTGACTACTGCGAGACGGAGATCGATCTCTGCTATTCGGGGCCGTGCAAGAACAACGGTCGCTGCCTCAGCCGAGAGGGTGGCTATACTTGCGAGTGCCTAGAAGACTACACCGGTAAGGGATGATTTCACATTTTACCCTACCAGATAGGTGGGCTGATCAACCCAAATATTAGAATTATCAATATTAAGCAGGTACTTGGATCAGACCAACACTGTTGTCCTGGAATCGATACTTGGATCATCCACTAATTACCTCAAAGTGCAGCCTTTCTATGTAGATAGCGCAGCTCTTCTCTCTCACCAGCTCCCTCAGCGACTCACTCAGTTTATGGCTGAGTGCGTGACTGACAGGCACACTTTTTGCACCTCTCTCTACCTGGCCTGTTGCTGCTCCCTGCCTGCCAGGCAGAATAGAGGTCCAAATCTATACACCTGCCACTCACAAAATCTATAAATGACAGAGTCAAGCGCAGCGTGGTGTGGACTTTTTTTACTCCGAAAAAGGATAATGCCAGGTGTAATTTGTGTGGTTAAGTGGGCTGCTGTGGCAAATTTACATTAATACATGGAAAAAAAATCACCCTGCAGTGAGCAACAAACTGCATCCAAAAATCTAGACATGTTCACGGTTCACAGATTCTTTAACCGATTGGATTGTCGTGGCACCCCTGAAGACACAACACTGGACAGCTTTCTCCACTGCTAACATTTATTGGCCTGTTTTTTTTTGGGGCGGCAGTAGCTCAGGAGGTAGAGCGCTCGTCTGGGGATCAAGGGATCCCAGTTTCCCTGCTTGTCCGTGTTACATATCGAAGTGTCCTTGGGTAAGACACTGAACCCCTAATACCCCCAATAAGCAGGTTAGCGTCTTACATGGCTGCAATACAAGGCCGCTATATTGTGAAGCACACTGTAAAGCGCTTTGGGAAGTCATTGACTTGAAAAGCACTATATAAATGCAGATCATTTCAGATCATTTCAGCAAAGTTGGCCCAGTTCTTTTTAGTCTTTAACTCCTCCTGCCCCCTGGGACTATGCCCTGGAGAAGTATCTTGGCCAGCCCTCATGATCTTGTGACATAATTATACCACTGCAGTTTTCATTCATACACAGTCGAAAACACGTCTTTGTCCAGTCCAATCTGCCCTCTGATGATGTTGGGTAGTGCGTACCGTTTCATTTTCACATGAGATAAGTAGCTGATGCCTAGAAGTTTCCTGCAGCATCTTACTGTTTCTGAACGAAAAACAATATATAAATCCATTGTCACAATGGCAAAATAGCCAATTTACACTTTAATTGCATTACTGACTTTATTTTCAATCTATTGTGCAATGGAAGGTATTTTAGTTGTCTTTTTTACAACAATTACAAATTTCTTATATGTATATATCAGGGGTCGGGAACCCTTTTGACCAAGAAAGCCATAAAAGCATCCATTCATCCATCCTTAGCACCGCTAATTCTCATTAGGGTCGCAAGGGTGCTGAAGCCATCCCGGCTATGTCCGGTCAGCGGGCAGGGGACACTCTGAATTGGTTGCAGCCAGTTGCAGGGCACACAATGACAGAAAACTCACTCGCTCATTCACACCTATGGACTATTTGAACCGACCAATTAACCTGACATGCATGTTTTTGGAATGTGAGGGGAAAGCGGAGTGCTCGGACTAAACCCACGCAGGCACGGGGAGAACATGCAAACTCCACATGGGGAGGCCATGGTAGCTGGTGTTGAACTCTGTACGTCTGCACCGTGGGCCTGCGTGCTAACCACCCAGCCGCTGTGTGAATCGGATCAGGCCCAAAATTCTAAGTATCACCCACACCAATACACGGCAGTCTCTTCTTTCTGTAATAGGTCAGAACGAGACAGGCTTCATCGCCCTGTCCTTCCTTCTCTTCCTCCATCTTATCTGATCTAATTATCCCAATTACCTGTCTCGGTCACTCTGTGACCTGTCCTCTTTCCCCCCAAGCATGTTTTACGTAGCAAGAATTGAGCGGCAGTTCCCTTTGGAGGTCACAGTTCAACTCTCCAACCCATCTCTGTCTCATAAAAGAGCTGATGACAGTGTTCTTCTCGGGTTTCCAAATCTCCTGGTAACAGATCCTGATAATTCAACCCAAGGAAAATGAGATTTTGCCGCAGAGAGAAGAGCTATTAGATGGTTCCTGGTTGTTGTTAGGATTGTTGAGAAGTCAGATAAATTGCTGCCTATTAGTTGTGGAATTTCTCTGACTAAAAGTTAAAACTTGGCTTCTAAAACAAACCAAAAAAAAATGTTAGGCGAACCCCTGGATTCAACGTTTATCCGTTGAAAGGTGGTATTCGCTAGATGGACTTGCTATATAGAGGGGGGAAAGAAACAAATAGTTATTTGTTCCGAATCCCCAGTACCTCAGATTAGTTATGGCCATTCAATTTAGCAAGAGTGGCATTTCGCATGCCTTGTATGCATTTATTAGTAATCAGAAGTTTGCTTCAATGCTTATCATGTTTTTCTTCTCCCCCATAGCATCACTGCAAGCTTAGGACCCATAGCAGACAGTGACAGTACAAAAAATACACTATTGTGGGAGGCATTGTGGGAGGTAGTAATGCCGATAGCATATTAATATTTTCATGATGCCTTGACGCAAACCAATACCAAACCAGCATTTTATTTGTCGTCAACCAGTGGCAGACAGACCTTTTAGATAGGTCATATGCATGAACACCGCAAATATTTTTTTACATGTTTTAATTTTTAGGGCATGCAAAATAAATATATAGTATCAGTGAAAAAAAATAATTGTATATACAGTACATAAATAAGTCGTTAATATCGTACAGTGGGGAAAATGCTGTAAATAGGGAACAAAAAAATATTTTATTCCACAACATAAAGAGAAAATGCTTCAAGGCAGGGACCCATATCCCATGACTCTGTAATATTTAGAATGTAAAAATAATTATATTAGAATAATAATTACAATAGTAAATGCCAATGTGTTGTATTATCTCCAAGACCAAAATATTCAACTTCTATAAAGCTGGCAGTTAGCACAAAATGAAAATGATATAAATGAAATAACATTGAAAAATAACCGTTACAATAAATTCACAATATTTATGAGAATAATATCAGTTTAAAAATATTTGTGTATCAGTTAAATGTATTCCACCTCAAGGTCCAGGCTTAAGTAGTCAGTTGTTATCTCGACGTAGATTAGCTAGTGGTATTTTTAAGGTATCCTCTTGCAAATGATCTTCTTGGAGCGCTTGATCTACCTGGATTAGACCCAAAAATGCCCTGAGGTACATCAAAGGGAAGATGGAGTTTTTGTTTTTTGGTTCAACCAAAGTTTGGGAGGACATCTTGAGGACACATTTTAGAAAATGGACTCTCAATACTTTTTTGGGTCTTTTTGCAGGCGAACACTGCGAGGTGAACACCTCGTCGGACAGTTGTGTGCCCGGTGTGTGCAAAAACGGTGGCCGATGCGTCAACAAGCTCGCCGGCGGGTTTGTTTGCCGATGTCTGCCCGGCGAGTTCGAAAAGCCCTACTGCGAAGTGACTACGCGAAGCTTCCCCGGACAGTCCTTCGTCACCTTCCGAGGTCTGCGGCAAAGGTTCCACTTTACGGTTTCGCTCATGTGAGTTTGTCTTTCTCCTTTTCCATCAGAATCTAAGCCATCACCTGTCAGGATTTGATCTAGATTGTTCAATTTGTATGGGAAAAATCCAGGAGGAAAATAATAATGAAAATAGAAATTTAACAATACACCCTTGATCTTTATATTTTCAAAGCAATACAACTAATTTTGATCTAGATTTCATCCAAATAAAGTACGACAAATGATATCTGTCAAATATCTCATCCATAACACATTTAATGAAGTTATGTACTTATATTTTTGTGATCTCGTTTGTATCAGTACACAGTTAGATGAAAAAGTATGTTAATTTAGGTGCAATGTATAGAACAAAGTTAATTCTGCATCTAATTCACATTTGCACGATTCAATTTGAAATAGAAACACATATTTTACTCAAATTAGATTTTTGTTTTTATACTAATGGTATCTAAAGACAATTATGTTTGATGAACATGTTTAAATTTGATCTGGATATGACTCATTTTTGACCAAACTAATTTGAATCAGTTTATGATTCTCATTTGCACAATTACATTTTAAATGGAAACAACTTTTAATGATAGTGAGAAGTTAATGGATCTTAATGGTATCCAAACACAATTGTGTTTAAAAAACAACTTTTGACTGAACTGAATGTAATCTACATCTGAGTCATACTGTATTTGACTGAACCGAATTGTATTTGTATCTGATTCATATTGGCAAATTTAGATGTAATATAGAAATCACCCCGTGTGATATCAAGTTGTTCGTATCTTAATTGTGGAAGAGTTAAAGTATCTCGGTGTTTTGTTCACGAGTGAGGGTAGGATGGAACGGGAGCTGGACAGACGGAACGGTGCAGCGTCTGCAGTCATGCGGACGGACCCTGTACCGGTTCGTCGTGGTGAAGTGGAAGCTGAGCCGAGAGGGAAAACTCTCGATTTACCTGTCAATCTATGGTCATAAACTGTGGGTCCTGAACGAAAAAACAAGATCCAGGATACAAGTGGCTTAAAGGAGTTTCGCAAGGTGGCGGGGCTCTCTCTAGAGATAAGGTGAGAAGCTCATCCATCCGTGAGGGACTCAGTGTAGAGCCACTACAATGCCCAATGCCTTCTCAATGCAATCCTTATTGAGAGGAGCCAGTTGAGGAGGCTACGGCATTGGAACAGGATTCCTTACACGCCTCCCTTGGGAGGTGTTCTTGGAATGTCCTACCGGGAGGCAGTCTGAGGACAACCCAGGACACGCTGGGGAAACTACGTCTGTAGGCTGGCCTGGGAACGCCTCGGGATCCCGTCGGATAAGTTGTTAATGTCATCTATCTGAATTGATACTGTATAAATTGGATGAAGTGGCTGGTAATAGGGAGGTCTTGGCTTCCCTGCTGAGGTTTCTGCCCCTAATATGTATCTTAATTGTATCTTAACACAATTAGCGTTAGAAAATCAAGAAGTAGCTGGGTATTTAAATAATGAGAGCAAATCAGTAGCAATGATGATATCAGGAAAATGTCCAACAGATGTGATTGAAAGATTTGATTTCAAATGGACAAGGATTTTGATAAAATAAATAAGGAAAGATTTGGAAAGATGGGAAATTTTACTCTTAAGTCTTATCGGAAGGGTAGAAACAATTACAATGAACATACTACAAAGACTATTATTTCTGTTTCAATCTCTTCCTATTCTGATCCCGGCATCCACATTTAAAATGTTAAATAAATTGATAACAAAATTCCTGTGGCGAAATGAGAAACCTAGAATAAAATACAAAACCCTGTTAGCTTCTAAAGAAAAAGAGGGCCTAGACCTACCCAAAATTAAATATTACTATTGGGCAGCTCAAATTAAAGCACTTATTTTGTGAATCACTACAGACAAAGATACAATATAGGTGGACATGGAGCAGCGATCTTGACCAAATATGCCTGTGGAATCGTTACCATACATATCAGTCATGAGGTGGAAGAAGGTAAAAATCCAGAATGAATGGATTAAGGGAACTATTAAAACTTGGTCAACAATACAAAAAAAATTAAAAATATCAAGATCTGTAAATAGGGCTACAAATATAGCGAAAAACACAGACTTTAAACCTGGGGTTATGGAGGTAGGATTTGAAAAATGGGCCCAAAAAGGATTGATGTTGATTACCCAAGTATTCGAAGGACAGGCAATGAAATCATTCGAACAACTCCAACAAGAATTTGACCTACCTAGAAATGATTTTTCAAGTATTTGCAACTAAGGCATTACCTGCAGAAACATGATGAATGGGGGAATTATGTAAGGAGCCAACTAAAGTTGAGTCCAGGATACAAGTGGCTTAAAGGAGTTTTACAGGGGTTTAATATCATATACAACAGGACAATCAATAAAGGGGGTTATATCAAAACTATATAAAGCCCTGAGAATGGATCTCAGTAATGAGGACATGGCAGTTAAGGAAAAATGGGAACAAGAAGCTTATGTAGAATGGGATAGAATGGGAAAAACTTTGAAAGAGGGACACAAAATAACCAACAGCCCGACATGGAGGGAGTTTGAATGGAAAGTAAAAATGCGATTCTTCTATACACCCTCTATCACTTCAAAATATAAAAATACCTCAAATCTATGTTGGCATAACTGTGGGGGGACGGAGACTTTACGCATATTTTCTGGAATTGCCCTGTAATATTAAATTTTTGGAAAAGTATTCAGACAGATATACAATTAATTATTGGTTGGGAGTTGCGGTCCCAATGGCCTACGTATTAGTAATTTTGCCAGAAGAATTATTGTCTGGTCAACATAAATATATACTAAAGGTTATGCTTCTGGTAGCAAAGAAAATGATCACAGTGTCCTGGCTGAGACCACAACCTCCTGACATAAAACAATGGAGAGACAAATTAAAGCAAATGTACATTATGGAAACAATCACTGCAAGACTTCAACTGAAACTTGATCAATTCGAGAAAAGATGGAAGCTTATCAAACAATTTTTACTTGATGTCTAAACACCTCAATTTTTAATTTTTTTTTTTATTGTGAATTTCCCTTCGGGGGAAAGTATCTATCTATCTATCTATCTATCTATCTATCTATCTATCTATCTATTGTATTAACATTTTTTTCTGTTGTTTCTTGTGTTATTTATGGGTGTGTCAAGTGTATATATTTTGTGTTTGTGTTGATGTATGATGGTGGAATTAAACCTCTGTCAAGTGTGTGAGAAATAAAAAGTTATAAAAAAAAAGAAAATTAAATTTAACCAAACTGATTCAGATAAGCAGTTAACATTACATTTCAAACAGAAACACCTTGTTGCGATACTTGAGATGCTTGTATCTTAACCGTATCTTATCACAATTGTGTGTAAATAATTTAACTAAATTGAATTGGAATTTTATACGATTGATTTTAACTCTTTTAGTTTTAACACAGCAAGGCTCCGCTGCGATATCTATATGTGTCACGGACTAGAAACAGACACAGGACCCAATAGCGCTCGTTTACTCACTTTTATTAATAAAGAGGGAGAGTAGGGCTTGCTTTCCACGATCCGATGGTTGATGGACAAGGGTAGCAGGTGGCTGGAGACGCAGAAGTGGCACTTCCGTGTTGAGCAAGGATGGTCGTAGATTTGCAGGAATACTAGTCATTAGCCGGGACGGGAGAGAAAGGGTTGTGGCGAGTTCGGAAACAAGGTCGGCAACAGGTGTCAGGCAGGTAGCGGGGCAAAACAGGTCAGATGTCGGGATGGCAGAACAGGGCAGAATCAGGTCTGGAAACAGGTTGGCAATGGGTATCAGGCAGAGAAAAACCGGGCAGAAAAAGTGTCTGAAAGTGAGAGCTTGCCTAGCTGGGAGCATCTGGTCGCAACGATCTGACAGGGTTCTCTTGAAAGCCAGGGGTTTGAAAATAGTCTATTAGCCAATCATCTCTCAGGGCTGTTGGCGCCAATTAGGCAGTCACAGGTGCCTTGAATCGGCAATCATGACAATATGATTGTATGTTAATGGTGTCACAGCACAATTAGCATTTGAAAACCAAATAACTAAACATGATTAAAACTGGATCTGTTTCAGGTGAAAATTTCCTGTTTTATATACTTAACCCCCTTGCAAAATATCTAATATACATAATAAGGCTTTGATCTCAATTACCTGAAATTATGTTGCGACTACATGCAATTGCGAATTGAAATCCACATTTAACCTGTTTTAATGTTGTTTTAATCTAAACAGGATGTTGTGTGATTGATTTTAAATGTGTTTTATTTAATTTTAATCTCTTTTCTACATGTCTATGTTGTTTAAAAAACGTTTCGCATTGTATACACTGTGTTGGTCATATTCTCTTGATATCATAACAGAACATTCTTGCTTGTTTTGCTTCCTGTGAAAAGGTAGGAAAAATAAAGACGTAATGATGGGAGTCCATCAGTCGTAGGACAGCAAGAAAAAAAAATCTTTTCACCGGCCTCAAAACAGGAAAGTCTTTGTGATGAGTTTCCCTTATCAGCGTCTGGCTCCAGCCCCGCTGACTTCCTGGCTCGCTGGCATCTGCCGCCTGACTCTTTTGCCCTCACCTTGCATTCCCAAACGCCTCGCTCGTGAACTTTGCTCACTCCTCACTAGGTTTGCCGCTTTCTCTGTCGCTCAGCCCAACTTCATTGCATCGAGAGGTGGGGAAAGGTTTTCCTGTTTAAAGCCTGTACACCGCTCTTTTCCTGCTTCCTCTTAATGAGTTTTCTTCAAGGAGTGATTCGCGTCATGGAGATTGTCAAGTCAAGTCACATTTATTTGTCTAGCCCTTAATCCCAAAATGTCTCAGAGGACTGCACAGATTACATTTACACCATCCCCTAATCTTGAACCAACATGTCGGCAAGGAAAAACTCAAAAACCTAAGGATGAGGAAAATGAAAAACGAAGGGGCTTCACAAGTGGTAAAAGACGTGTAGATGGACAAAAGTATTGGGACACTTTGCAGCTGCAGTCTACACAAAACTAAACTAAAATCAATAAATAGAGTGGTATAGAATAGAATAGAATAGAATATACCTTTATTGTCATTGTTACAAATGGGCTAACATATTGTGACAACGAAATTGGGCATGACACTCCAGTTTTACACATTCAAGTGAGGTATGAGCAAGAAGATAAAGGAACAGAGAAGATAATGTTATAAGACAAGGGGGATAAGGCTATAGTTATAATTTACATGGTATTTACACAAGAAATGTCGGCATGTGGGATGTTACATACAGGGTTGTCGTGATAACGTCGGTATCGTGACGGTTGTGCAATATTGCATTTGGTGCAAAGTCATCATAGTGCAAAAATAGTCAGCATGAAACAGGAAATGGTCAGGCATTGTGCAATTTGAGCATTAAACGTAGTGCAGTCGACATGTGCAAGAACAAGACATGAGTAACATTATATTCGTATGAGGTAGTGTTTGTTTTTTTTTTTTTGTTTGTTTTTTTTTTTTTTTGTTTTTTTTTGTGCGGTGTCTGTTTGAGCAGTGAACAAACATAGTGCAGACAGCATGTACGTGAGTACCATTTTACATACGTGTGAGGTAGTTTTTTTGCAACAGTTTTCAGTTTTTTGTGCGGTGTCTGTTTAGGGTGGTAATGGCTGTGGGGAAGAAACTGTCTCTGAGTCTGTTCGTTTTTGCTTTGTGTGACCTGTAGCGCTTGCCGGAAGGCAGCAGGTCGAAGAGATGGTGGCCGGGGTGAGAAAAGTCCTTGATGATGTTTTCTGCTCTGCTGAGGTAGCGAGAGCAGGCAATGTCCTCCAGACTGGGCAGAGAGCAGCCGACGATTCTCTGGGCTGTTTTGATGATCCTCTGGAGCTTTTTCCTGTCTGCTGCTGTGCACCCAGCATACCACACCGTGATGCAGTATGTTAGGATGCTCTCCACTGTGGCTTTGTAGAAGGACACCTGCAGCTGCTGTTTTAGGTTATTTTTCCTGAGCAATCTCAGGAAGTGCAGTCGCTGCTGGGCCTTCCCTACCACCGCTCTGGTGTTTGCAGACCAGGAGAGGTCGTCGGAGATGTGCACGCCCAGGAATTTGAACGAGTGGACTCTCTCTACACAGTCCCCTTTTATGATGAGTGGTGCTGGATTCCTGCCATTCCTTCTGAAATCCAGAATCAGTTCTTTTGTTTTTGTGGTGTTCAATATGAGGTGGTTTTCCGAACACCACGTTGAAAGTGACTCAACCTCATCCCTGTATGCCGCCTCGTCCCCTTCAGAGATGAGGCCGATCAAGGTGGTATCGTCAGCGAACTTAATGATAGTGTTTGTGGGGTGGGTCGGTGAGCAGTCGGAGCTGTAGAGGGTGAAAAGCAGGGGGCTCAGTGCACAACCTTGGGGGGAGCCAGTGTTCAGTGTTAGGGTGGGAGAGACGTGGGTACCGAGTTTCACCGACTGTGGGCGGTTGGAGAGGAAGTCCATTATCCAGTGGCAGATGGAGGGAGAGAGTCCTAGGTGTGCAAGTTTCTCCACCAGGATCTCCGGGATAATGGTGTTGAAGGCTGAGCTGAAGTCCAGGAAGAGCATTCTGGCGTAGCTCCCCCGGTGATCCAGGTGTTTCAGCACGGTGTGAATTGCTGTGTTTATGGCGTCGTCAGTGGAGCGGTTTGCCCTGTAGGCAAACTGGTGGGGGTCCAGTGTGAGTGGCAGGGAGTTTTTGATGTGCCGGGACACTAACCTCTCGAAGCACTTCATGACCACAGGCGTAAGAGCTATAGGCCTGTAGTCGTTGAGGCTTTCCACTGCTGACTTTTTGGGGATGGGAATGATGGTGGAAGTTTTGAGGCAGGGTGGGACGGTCGCCTGTGACAGGGACTGGTTGAAGATGGTGGTGAGGACCCCAGCCAGCGGATTGGAACAGTCCCTGAGTACCCTCCCTGGTACTCCATCCGGACCAGTTGCCTTCCTGGGGTTTATGGTATTCAGCGCACGCCTAACTTCGTGCTCCTGAAATGTGAGGGAGTTGCTGCTGGTTGTTGGTGGGTGTGATGTGGCTGTTTGTGGCCTACCAGCTTCAAAGCGAGCGAAGAACTGATTAAGGTCCTCAGCTAGTGAAGCCTCAGCCTCAACAGTTGCCAGGTTGTGGCCTCTGAAGTTGGTGATGTGTTGGAGGCCCTGCCACATCCTCCTCGGGTCTTTTCCAGCGAAGAGGTGCTCGATCCTCCTTGTGTAGGCTGCTTTTGCTTCCTTGATGCCTCTCTTCAGGTCAGCCCTGGCCACCCCGTAAAGAGCCTTGTCTCCAGACCTGAAGGCGGTGTTGCGGTGTTTGAGGAGGGTGCGCACCTCGCTGGACATCCAGGGTTTTTGGTTTGGGTAGTTTTTGATTTTTTTTTTATATACTGTGACTTCATTCATATGGATAGTCTAGTAGCAACTCCACTTTCTGAGAGTGCTCTGGAAAGTCAACCTGGAACAGAAGCTGCTGGTTTCTCTCTACAGAGCAACACAGCAGTGTGGTATGCTGGGAGCATGGCTACAGACAGAAAAACTTTACACATAGTCACCAACACAGCCCAGAAAATCAACAGCTGCTCTCTGCACAGCCTGGTAGCATAGCAGCCTTGCGATACCGCAGCACAGCCCCAAAAAAATGTCTCTCACCCTGGCCAATACCTCATTTACCTGACACTCGGGCAGACACTACAGGTTCCTCAAAACAAAGACAAAGAGGAAAAGGAAGAGAGAAAAAAAGGAGAAAAAAAACAAGGAAGAACAGGCTGAGAGACACTTCCTTTACCCAATCATTTTATAATCATCCTATGTATCTTATCAATTTATTTTTATGTTCAATTACTATTTGATTTTTAGTGGATCAGGAAGATAGATGTGTTTTATAGCTATGTAGGATTAACTTGGATGCTTTGGGGAGGCTCGAAACGAATTACCGTTAATTGGTTTTCACCTATTTCGTATCGTGGAAATTTGTTAATGAAACAAGCAATTCTAGATCAGGCACAATCCAGGAAAAAAATAATTTCGCATGTAACTGTATTCATTCAGTAGCTGAAATTTATTCCTAGACCGCTGCAACATGGGCCTGGGCGCTACCTACCCATATAGATAAATAGAGATTTTGATTTTTGATTTTATTTTTTACACCAGGTTTGCGACACGAGAACGAAATGCTCTGCTCCTGTACAATGGCAGATTCAATGAGAAACACGACTTTATCGCTTTGGAGATCATCGACGAACAGATTCAACTCAGCTTCTCTGGAGGTCAGTCCGTTTTCTTCAAGTTCCTTAGTGCACCTCCAAACTTAACATTCATCCATTTTTTTCACTTTGCGTGTCGACACAATAAACAGGTTCCTCCTTATGTTATCTTAAAATTCCCAACTCATGTCGAACAAAAACACCAACTGTTGGTTCACATTGTGGACGCTGATAACCTCTGATCCGCAGATCAAAAGCGTATCAGGGTTGTTTTCCGTTTCGCTCACTTTTCCCATGGTCCTTTGCAAGGGGGTGCAGGGGCGGAAGGGCAGTTCAATACGATTAGTGGAATCCTGTTTTGGGAATCTAGCCAACTCTCAAGTATGACTGGAAAGTTGAGTGCACTCATTATAAAAATTGAATGTGGATTACATGCTTATTAGGTGGAAAACGAAAATCATTAATTGCCTTAATTGCTATGTAAGCTTCATAATAAGTGCATTTTGGCCTTATGATGATACAATATAATATAGTTACATTAAATATAACGTCATAGTCATGTGAAAACCCTTCTCTTAAATGCATTTACGTTTCCACATGACAACTAATAAAAATAAAATATAATTTTAGGCATTTCCGATACTACATATTTCAGACCCATACCCAAATCTTAGAATAAATAACTAATTATTGGATATTGGCTGCATGATAATATAACATAATGTGGTATACAGTGATATATATATATATATATATATATATATATATATATATATATATATATATATATATATATATAATATAACATCACTGTCAGCATGTAAATTTTGCTACAAGAGGTAGGAACACATTAGACCTGGCCTACACAAACATCAAAGGTGCATATAAAGCAGCCCCCCGCCCCCACCTTGGCTCATCAGATCACCTTTCTGTTATGCTAATTCCAGCATACAAGCCCCTGCTGACCAGAGAAAAACCTACAGTGAAGCAGGTGAGGGTGTGGTCTGAGGGGGCAATGGAGGCACTACAGGACTGCTTTGATTGCACTGATTGGGACATGTTTAAATCGGCTGCCACTTACAACAACAAAATAAATATAGATGAGTACGCCATTTCTGTGTCAGCCTATATCAGTAAACGCGCAGAAGACGTCAGCAATACCAAAACTATATGCACCCGTGCCAATCAGAAGCCCTGGATGACTGCTGAGATACGCAAACAACTAAAAGTACGGAACCTTGTCTTTAAATCTGGTGACAAGGAGGCGCTGAGATCAGCGAGGGCTAACCTGAACCGTGCTATCAGACGAGCAAAGCGAACGTACAGTCAAAAAATCCAGGAACGTTTCCTCAATAAAACCAACACCAGGGATATGTGGAAAGGCATTCAGGCCATTACCAAATACAAGCCAACCACCGCCCCAGTGCAGGACACTAGCATGGACTTTCTGAATGACCTCAACAAATTCTTTGGAAGGTTCGAGGCACAAAACGGCACCACTGCAGCGAAAGCAGTTCCAAATCAGGACGAAAGGGCACTCCACCTGGACTCAACCGACGTGAGAAAGACCCTGAGAGGGGTCAACACAAGGAAGGCTCCAGGCCGGACAACATTCCGGGGCGGGTACTTAGGGAGTGCGCCGATCAGCTGGCTTGTGTACTAACAGACATTTTCAACACCTCGCTAGACCAAGCCAAAGTACCATCATGCTTCAAAATTGCCAACATCATCCCTGTGCCAAAGAAACCCCAGATCTTATCATTCAACGATTACCGGCCCGTTGCACTGACTCCTATCATAATGAAGTGCTTTGAGAGACTGGTTAAAGAGCACATCACCTCCAGTCTCCCCTCCTCATTCGACCCCTTTCAGTTTGCCTACCGGACAAACCGCTCCACCAGGGATGCCATCTCCTCTGCGCTTCACCTGAGCCTGACGCACCTAGAGGAGAAGAACACCCATGTGCGGATGCTGTTCCTGGACTTCAGTTCAGCATTCAACACCATCATCCCACAACATCTGGTAGACAAAATGAGACTCCTGGGTTTCAACACCCCCCTGCGGAACTGGCTGCTGGACTTCCTCAGTGACAGACCCCAATCAATGCGGATAGGTCAGAACATCTCAGATGTCATCTACCTCAGCACGGGCTCCCCCCAAGGCTGTGTCCTGAGCCCCTTGCTGTTCACCTTGATGACACACGACTGCGTCCCTAGGTCCGCCACAAACCACATCGTGAAGTATGCTGACGACACAACAGTGGTGGGCCTCATCAGGGACGACAACGACCTGGCCTACAGAGAGGAGGTGGAGCAGTTGGTGGCCTGGTGCAGGGACAACAGCCTGGTCCTGAATGTTGACAAAACTAAAGAGATCATTGTCGACTTTAGGAAAAACCAGCCCAACCATGCCCCACTTTGCATCAACAACAAGGCTGTGGAGGTTGTCAGCAGTATCAAGTTCCTAGGGGTGCACATTACAAACAAACTTACCTGGTCCGTGAACACTGCATCACTGGTTAAGAGGGCACAGCAGCGCCTGTACTTCCTGCGGAGGATGAGGAGAGCCCACCTGCCCCCACCCTCCCTCATCACATTCTACAGGGGCACCATAGAGAGTATCCTGACCAGCTGTATCTCTGTGTGGTGTGGAGGCTGCAGCGCTACCGACTGGGGTAGTGTGAGGAGGGTAACGAGGACAGCAGAGAAAATAATCGGGACTACACTTCCCTCCATTCAGGACATTGGCCAGAAGCGCTGCCTATCCCATGCTAAGAACATTATCGGGGACCCCTCTCACCCCCATCATGGACTGTTCACTCTGCTAGCCTCTGGGAAGAGGTACTGCAGTGTGCGGTGCAGGACCACCAGGTTCCGCAGTAGTCTAGTCCCCCTGGCCATTAGACTGTTAAATGGTCAATCTAACATATAGTTAACCTAAATCTTAACGGCTGCTAATCTGACTTTTTGCACTACTGGCAGTTCCTTATAGCTTGCCACTCCTTGCACATTTGCTCTCTGCACTATTGTACTTACAGCGTTACTGTTACAGTGTTAATGTTACTGTTTACCTGACTTGTTAACCTGAATGCCCATTTTGCACATCTGGTTAGCTCCTCTCTTGCACTATCGGCACTATGGTATGGTAAAATACTATACGTAGCCATAATACAATACAACTTTTACTTATATCTGTACATTCGAGGAAACTGTGCGGGTCAGATGTATCGACATTTCGTTCTGTATACACGTGTACAAGAATGACAATAAAGTAGATCTGAATCTGAATCTGAATCTGAATGTGATAAAAAGTATTTCAGAATTTTTTACCTGTGTTCATATGACATTGAAGATCATATGATATGATTTTTATGAGGGATTTCTGATACCACGTTTTTCAGACCGATTCGCAAATCTTGATTAGAAATTGTTTCTGTAAATAGAAAATGCTACATATATTATAAGATAATATTATATAATCTGTTATTAATTAAATACATACACAATTACAAATAATTTATATGTATATATCAGGGGTCGGGAACCCTTTTGACCCAGAAAGCCATAAAAGCATCCATCCATCCAGCCATTCATCCATTATCTGCACCGCTTATCCTCAGTTGGGTCGCGGGGGCGCTGGAGCTCATCCCAACTATCTTTGGGCAGTGGGCAGGGGACACCCTAAACTGGTTTCCAGCCAATCGCAAGGCACACAGGGACAGATAATTTGCAAGCTCATTCACACCTAGGGACAATTTGAACCGGCCAATCAACCTGACATGCATGTTTTTGGAATGTGGGAGGAAAACGGAGTGCTCGGAGCACACCCCTGCCAGCACGGGGAAAACATGCAAACTCCACACAGGACGTTCGATCTCACAACCTCAGAACTGTGCCGCACACGCACCGCCGTGCTGCCCGCCATAAAAGCAATTTTTAAAAATCTTTTTTGAAAGAGCCCCACCATATATTTTAAGACGAAATTCACCAAAACCGCCTATCCCACCCTCCAAACAAAAGCTTTTTTCCTCAGCAGTTTTCATTTCATGGTCTGATGTTTGATTATTTCATAAAATCTATTAAATACTATCAGAGCCTGTGTCCCATTTCAATAAAAAATTACTACTTAAAATTTGTCTCCCTACCGCAGTTATTTAAGTGTTGAGGCTCATTTTGACTGCCATTTTTTGTCCTAAATAATGGTTTCAAAACAATGTGCATGCAAAGTTCTTTGTAAAATTGTCACAAAATACTGCAAACAAGGATACCAACGTATTTACCTATGGTGCAGACTGCGCTCCACGTATTACTACTATTACCCATTGAAATCGGTCTATGTTCTTTGTAAGAGTTTTTGGTTAAAACGTTTGTTTAGGTTAAAGTTTGTTCCGCGGCTTTACAACTAAATTTCCTTAGCTAGGGAGGAAACCTAACCTGTGATGAGCCAGTCAAATGTCATATTTAAATATTGATATTGCTGGCAAAAGTCTTTTAAAACCTGGTCAGAGATCTATGTTCTTTAACAACACACATACAGAAAACAAGACTCTTGTCAGCGTTGTGAATTCTTGCCCGGGGCTTGCCGCTCCTGCCTTTGACAAACAAAGTCATTTATCAGTAAAGCCGGAGTCTTTGAGGCCTTCACTGTCTCAGGTGGAGACACATGACGGCACAGAAGGATACCATCTTACCTAACGTGTGATTTATGAACTCAGGTTTGCATTACTATGTAACATGTTGATGTCACTTCAGTAGAGCCTTAGGATACAACATGAATCCGTTCTGAAGTGGGAATCATGAAGTCAAATTGCCGAATAGCATGGGTATAGACACCGATGGCAATTAGCTCCAAACCCCCGGTGCACTAAATAAAAACATAAGTTAAACAAAATCGTATACAGTAAGTGCTACTCATATATAATATACGTCCTTCGAATAAAGAACATTATGAATAAATACGCTACTGTTCAAAACGAAATCAAGAATTAAATGTTTCTTTTCAGAAAAAACTATTATTTCTAACCTTCTCAATGTCTCAACTGTATTTTCTATTTATTTTGCTACTCAATTGATCAATTGAAAAAAGTGGGACTTTTAATGGAAAACACATTATTGTTTCTGTGAACCCAAACTTTTAGAACGATGTCAAGGAAAAAATGAAATTTCACTTACAGCAGATTAAAGATGAAACTGATTTTACTAGTTTTAGTTGCAAGGAATTCCTTGCCATTGGAAGATTTATTTTCTTTAATCATCTTCTTATTTTTAACAATGTTCACAATCATTGATTGTTTATGGCCGCGAAACTTACCAACGATAGCGATTTGTGTACACTATTTGCATTTCTTGATAATCACAAGCTTCATTTTTATAATTATCATGTTTTTGCTTCTCTCTTTAGCATCACTAGAAGGACCCAATATGAATAAATACAGTACAAAAAAGAGTATTGTACTGCCGACTCGCAATGTCCTTTCAAAGTACTTGAGATTCTAAACTGAATGAAAAAAGAGAGAGGCAGTAGCAAATGAGCATTTTACATGACGCGAAACAATAACAGACAGGCGCTTTAGAGAATCATGAAAACTACAAAGTAAGAATTTTTTAGGAATTTAATATAATACGTTTTTGAAAATGCCATAAAAAGGGTCCTGAAAAAACATTTTATTCCATATCATAAAGTTCAAACATTGTAGAGCAGGGACGCTGTATCCTCGGTTCTACTCTATAATGTCACTGTAGTATTCATCTATTTAAAAATATCAATATTTGTTTCTATCAGATTTTTCAAAATGGAAAATCCAAAACGCTTGAGTCTTACTTTAGCAATTTTATCCTTGAAAATTATCCCCCAGGATCTCCGCAGGGGACCGTTCTCTCTCCGTTCCTATTCATTCTATATACATCGGACTTTAAGTACAACTCTGAGTCCTGCCATGTGCAAAAGTTTGCAGATGACACTGCGATCGTGGGATGTATCAGAAACGGGCAGGAGGAGGAGTACAGGAAATTGATTCAGGACTTTGTCCGATGGAGCGACGCAAACCACCTGCACCTAAACACCAACAAGACCAGAGAGATGGTGGTGGACTTCAGGAGAACCAGAACTCATCCGGTTCCTGTAACCATCAAGGGAGAATGTGTAGAATTTGTCCAGACCTACAAATACCTGGGTGTGCAGCTGGACAACAAACTGGACTGGACTGCCAACACAGAAGCTCTATGTAGGAAAGGGCAAAGCCGACTTTACTTCCTCAGAAGGCTGGCCTCCTTCAACATCTGCAAAAAGCTCCTGAAAATATTCTATGAGACAGTAGTGGCAAGCGCCCTCTTCTATGCGGCAGCGTGTTGGGGAGGCAGCGTCAAGAAGAAGGATGCCTCTCGTCTCAATAAACTGGCTAGGAAAGCGAGCTCTGTTGTGGGCAAAGAGCTGGACAGCCTAACAACAGTAGCTGAGAGACAGGCACTGAAAAAGCTGAGGTCAATCATGGACAATCCATCGCATCCGCTTCACAGCATTATCTCCGGACAGAAGAGCAGTTTCAGTGACAGACTGCTGTCACTGTCTTGTACTACGGACAGACTGAAGAGATCTTTTCTTCCTCATGCCATGAGGCTCTTTAACTCCACCCGGCAGAGTAAAGGCCCACATTAAACCACACCACCTACATTGGATATTACTGAATCTTACTGCATTATGTGTTCTGTGTAGCACTATTTGGTTACTCTATATAACATGCTAAAGTGGGCATTTGCACGTCACACTGGGTATTTGTATATTGTATTCTTTTGGCTTTATTATTGTACTGTTCTCAGCTCAGGGATGCTGCTGGAAATGTGAATTTCCCTTAGGGGATGAATAAAGTATCTATCTATCTATCTATCTATCTATCTATTGCATCAAAGTTTTTTTGATTTGGAATCCCGATGGTCCAATGTATTTTTCTGAATCTTGTTTTATGTTCCTGGACTGTTGTCCTCCAGGTGAGACCAGGACCACCGTGTCCCCCTTCATCCCAGGCGGCGTCAGTGATGGCCAATGGCATTCTGTTCAGCTCCAGTACTACAACAAAGTAAGGAGCTTCCACTGTGATGCATTTTATATTTGTTCCCACGGAGGTCCTTGATACCAATTTTCCCCTCAACTTGTTTTTAACATTTGTTAAGGTGAAATCTAATACATTGGAGGAGCTTGGTTGGTGTTATTTTCCAAACAAACCTGCAGAGCCTGCAGCTATTTCTCTAATAGCAGACTGGGAATGAGATAACCTGAATATAACCTCTGAGAATGAAAGTTAAAATGGGATTTCTTTATATGGTTGGTTGGGTGCATAGATCCCTCAACCACTAGGGTCATAGGGGCACCATTTCCGGTGGTGTTTCTTGGGCAAGTACAGCCTGGTGGCACCAATCCCTTTCCAGGCCAACATATGTTTCCATCCGCTCTCAAACCGGGGAAATTACAACTTAGAAAACATGATGACTTGTGGGTGGGAGTTGAACAAGAGTACGTCACAAAAGTGAATACACCCCTCACATTTCTGCAGGGATTTGATCATTATGTTTAATTGAACAACACTGAAAAAACATCACTAACACATTGAAAGGTAGTCTGTGTAAAGCTTATATGGCAGTATAAATTACTTTTCCCCTCAGAAAACTCAAAATGTAGCCATTGGTAGATAAATGCTCTTCCACTCCTCCATGTCAACATGACTGTGCTAGGGGATCATTGAGATCCTATGCTTTTCCAACTCTCGCTTGAGGATGTCCCAAAGATATTCTATTGAGTTTAGATCTGGAAACATGCTTGGCCATTCAATCCTCTTTACCCTTAGCTCCTTTAGAATAGCCTTTTTTTATCTTAGAAGTTTATTTGGGGTTATTGTCAGGCTGAAACATTGCCCTGCCAACCAGTTTATGAAGAGAGGGGATCATTCCTTGCTCCATTATTTCACAGTACATGCTGAGTTCATGTTTTCCTCAATAAAATGCAACTCCCCAACTCCAGTGGCAATCATGCAGCCCCAAACCATGACATTCCCAACACCATGCTTGACAGAAGGCAGGACACAAACATGTTTGTACTCCTCACCTGGTTGCCGCCACAAATGCTTCACACCATCTGAGCCTAATCAATTAATCTTTGTCTCATCAGACAAGAGGGTATCTTTCCAGTAAGCCATGGCCTTTGTTTACATACTTCTTTTCAGAGTGTTGAAGTGATGTTTCTTCAGTGTTTTTAGATTTAAAATGTGAGGCGTGTATTCACTTTTGTGACATACTGTATAACCTTGAGGGATTCATTTTATTTATCTTCCCACCTGTATCTTATCTGTTTAAGTCCTTCTGAACGTCACATAATCGATATTTTTACACCAGACCCAAACCAATTTCATATATCATCCCACAACTGATGCACATCTAATCTTTTAAAATTCCACTGTATGAACAGTTGAGACGCATTTATGCGACCTACACTTCATCAAAAGGCGGCAGACGTTACTGTTCTGCGTCCAATGAGGCAGGAGGAAACAAAGAAATCAAGAACCGAGGCAGACGAAAACATAGAGTGTCATGAACTGACACATTTATGGAAGATGAACACTTGTTTTTTTGTAACTCAGAACCGCCACCATCGCATTACATACAACTGGATTTGCACGTGTCACTCGACGTTACTGCCGTAAAAAAGCAGTGGAGTTCATTCTTAAAGAGATAGTATCCTCTAGTAGTGGTTAACAATACTTACATTATAATCACACCACACGAAGAAGATACAATAGAAGGAAAGCAATTTTGGATTTACTTTATATTACAAGGGACAACGCTTCACTGTTAACATCCATTAATACTTCTGAAAATAAGAAGTGCATTGCGTGTGACATCCTGTGCCCTGTTCTGCGAATGCGGGACATTTGTGGCGTTCAAAAAGGAGACCACAAACACATCACATTTAGTTGCAAATAGGAACCATTTCACAAAAATATCTGATTTTACTAGAAAAAAATTAAAATTGAGCATTAACCACTACATTGTAACCCTACCCTATTTCATTCTCTCCCTCTCTTTCTTTCCCTCTCTCTCTCTCTCTCACTCTCTTTCTCTCTCTTTCTCTCTCAATTCTTGGGCTCATTTGTTTTTAAATTTGTGACATTAGTTGAGAGCACTCTCTGTCTCCTTTTCTGTCTCTCTTTCTTTCTCTCTCTCCCACTTAATGGCTTTATATGCTTGTAAATTGGTCAAAGTGGTTTGAGAGCATTCTCTCATCCCCTCTCTTTCTTTCTTGGTGCTTTGTCTCTCTCTCTCACTCTCTCTCTCTTTATTTCTCTCTTTTTCTCTCTCTCTCTCTGTCTCTTTCTCTCTGTGTCTTTTTTTCTCTTTCTCTCTCTAAATTCATAGCCTCACTGAACTGTAAAATTGTGACAGCGGTTGAAAACCACCGCCTCTGTTCCAAGCTCTCTATCCGGTACACTCCCCCCATCTGCCTCTCTCTCTCTCTCTCTCTCTCTCTCTCTCTCTCTCTCTCTCTCTCTCTCTCTCTACCTCTACCTCTACCTCTACCTCTCTCTCTCTCTACCTCTACCTCTCTCTACCTCTTTCTTTCTTGCTCTTTTAACTCATGACTGCATTTGTGTGTAGTGTAAATTAGTTGCAGCTTCGATCCTTGTTTGCAGCAAATTAATCCAAGTGTCAAAATTATTTTTACTGTATTTCCGTTTAAACATGTTTAAAGAGCCCACAGGCTGTGTGTTGACGTTATTGTTAGTGCCTTGTGTTGGACGGGATTGTGTAATCGAGTGAAGGCAGTCGAGTGAGATCATTTTTTTGTAGTTTTGTTTCAAGTCTTTGTAAAAACTTGAATAGTCCATACGGGATTTGCACCAACATGGTTGCTTAATATGTTAAAAAGTCATATTGCCATATATAACGAAATTGTGAGTATGCTTGATTGCTGTTAAGATTGTCGAGAAGGGTTGTTCAAACCTCACATTGTTTGTTTGTTTGTTGTTATTAGTGTCAATAAATTTGTTCAAACCATAAAAAAAAAAGATTGCCTCATTGTTGCTCTGGTGAGTCTGGTGAGGTCACAAGTAGATGTGGCTTTAGTTTTTCTAGGAAAAAAA
The DNA here is from genome assembly GCF_059441175.1 of Urocampus carinirostris. Classification (NCBI taxonomy): domain Eukaryota; kingdom Metazoa; phylum Chordata; class Actinopteri; order Syngnathiformes; family Syngnathidae; genus Urocampus; species Urocampus carinirostris. The sequence goes on along the minus strand of NC_142359.1, from coordinate 32,914,135 downwards.
ATATTGAATCCAAACTTTGCCAACATACTTAAAATGATATAGAAGGTATTTTCCCCCTTAAATTCCTCCAGACAATGGTTTCACATTTCACAGGTGCATTGTCTCAAGGACAAACACCAGTTGGACGCAGGGTAGCTTTCACTGATCTTGACAGGCCGGCATTCATCCCACGTGACAAATGGATGGTGAACATGGCGGTTCATGTTTGCTGTAAGGCAATTTGTTATCACAATAGACATATTGACCAATGGACATACACATATTTTTTCTTTTTTTAATGTGGACTAGCCCTGGAGGAGATTTTTCAAGATATGATGTCATCCATTAGCCATGCTTACTCAAAGGGAGTTTTTCAGGATTTTAAATGGACATATATCAAGACTGGTCTTTAAATGCAGACCATGGCTACTTGCTTTGAATTTCTAAACTAGTGCAGTTATACATTGGTTGTATACAATAATTTGTATATTTTAATGACAGAATGATTAAAAAAAATAATTATATATAAATTGATACACCATTTGCTACAAGCAGGAGAACAGAATGACCCGTAAATGTCCAAAATTTGACCTTCAGAGTCCTGCACGGACTTTTTTTCGTAGCTCATGGTCAAACAGGCTGGAATCCTATTTTATTTTACTATTCCGGAGTGTGTTACAGAATAGTGTTTGTCGACTTCAGAATACATACATTTTTGCTTGTCACGATGAAACAGGAAAAACTTGAGAATTTTCGAGTATGTTAAATTTTAAAGAAATCAAGTAATTCGTGAAATAAGCAAGTATATAAACAAATGGATAAATTACTTAAAGATAAATGCACCATAACTCAATAAATTGTCCGAAAAAAACAACAAGTCTTGTTTACTAATTTACTAAATAAAGGAGTCCTTGTGTCTAAATGCACTTTTCTTACAGTTTGACAGTTACATACGTACATCTGGGCTAACTGTGATTCATGGAAAAGCAAACTTGTAATCCATTTTAAATAATAATACTTAAATTCACATGTATTTAAATAAAGTGTTTATGTTTTGTTTTTAGAGTACGGTACATCCCCTGTATAATGCTTACATAAGAATAGCTGATTTAGCTAACAATATTTGCTTGTGCAAAACTAAACAACTACCTGTTACTAACTTGGTTAACTGCCACTATTATTCACATTGTAACTATTCTTTGATAATCTGCACTGTCTTTCATTAATTATATCAAACTCTTGAATTGCTACACTATAAAATGACCAATGTTAATTAAACACTCTCACATGAACACCATAAGTTCACTGAGTTAGTGTTAAAAGCTTAATCTTGAAATGTCAATTTAACGCCATCAGTTCCTTAAATAAGCACAGTTAAATAAACACTTAAAGGGTAACCCTTTACCACTACCTCTGTGAACATACTGTATGTTCCTTATTTGTGGGTTTTAAATATTAACAAATATTAACACCGGTAGTTTAACTATGTATCTTCGATTTTTACGGATTAGCAATCAACGTTTTCTTTAAAATAATTATTTAATCAAATACATTTGATTTGAAATAATTAGTTAATCAGATAATTTTCATTACCTGCCGAGCTTAATGACGTATATATTCTTGACTCTCTGCTCCGTATTTGATTGATCATAAGAAACTCTTTAATTCCTACCGTTAAATCAGCAAATTTTCAAATTGAAATTTTTGAGAACGATTTTTTTATCAAATTATTTAAATTAATTGCTAAGATTTACAGCACCATACATAAAAAAACTAAATAAACACTCACAAGCTATCACAACGTAACTATTCTCTAATAATCTGCATTTGATTACCGTTAACAATATCAAATCTTGGTTTACGGTCGATTATACAAATAGCCTAGTTTACCCAATTGTTTCAAGTTAGTTATCTGACTCCATTAACCAAACACAACCTACATTCACCTAACAATGCGCGCTTGTTTCTTGATGGGAAAGATGAACAAGAAAAGCCGACATTTTCACACGGGGGCAGATTTAATTTCATTTACAATTGAACTAAGTGAACTCCATCGAATACGGCCGAATTATTCAAATTAGTGTTGTTGGAGTCTCTGGCAAGCCTTCTTCTCAAGTCCTCTAGCTTCTCCTCTCGGCCCAAGTCTTTACGCAAGATGGTGTCCCGGCTCCTCCCATGGGCGTGCCAACAAAGCCCCCTGGGCTCCACCATCACGGAGAAGAGCGCCCCGATGTCTGGACCAACCAAAACAACAGAGAGCGTTTCTCAAAACAATGCCTGCCGTCCTCCGTCATAGTCGTGTTATCAACAGAACTAGACAAAATATTCTGCATTAGGAACAGCGTGACCTGTTATTGAGCCTACTCAGTGAAAATCTTCATTGCACTCAATAAATGTGACTTGTATTCAATCGTATAAAATTCTTTATAGTCAAATGTATAAAATCCTTCATTATCTTTGATTACCCTTAACAATATCAAATCTTGGATTGCTACGGTCGATTTTACAAATAGCCAATTTTTAAATCAACCTTTAAAAACGATTCAAATCACTTTGATTTACTATCAAGTCTTACAGCACCCTATATATGAAACTAAGTATACTCTCACTAGATATCACGACATAACTAGTCTTTAAAAAAAACACATCATCTTTAAATAATCATATCAAAATCATATCATGATTTCTATCTCTGATTTCACAAATAAGCAAATTTACAAAACAACGTTTTAATGATAAATAAAATCAAATTAATTTGATGTTAAAATACAAAAAGTACACTGACAGACTATCATGATTATGGAAAGCTCAAGCCATGTATAGACAGTTGTTATTCTCAAACAAGCTGTTCAAGTGGTAATGACCTCTATAACGCACGCACAACAGGAGATTTAGTGGGTCAGATGATGGGACGGTTAAAGATTGCACCGGGGGGACGCAGCCCCCCCCAAAATCCCTTTTTTATATTAACAGAGCCGCTCTTCTGAAGACCCGGGGTGCCTGAGCTCCAAAACAATAGGTCAAAGGTTGAAGGGAGGGAGTAGTTTCGGTGGAAACAGACAAGGATTTTGTCATTGTTGTCGCCAATCGAGCGTCCAAATCAAAGCGCTATGTTTGAGAAGATGCCGTAATTGTAATTGTACGTCGGGCATAAGCGTTTAATTTTGAGCCACTTTATGCATTCTTGGCTGTTTTATATATAGCCGTAGTAGTACATTCCCAGACTGGCTGAGCCGAGTCTTATCACCAAACTTTCTGCTTCTTCTCTGGAGGGGCCCCTTGCTCTCACTTGCGTGCCGTGCCACTTCATCATCCAAAGCGAACCGTACTTGTTGACCCACTTCACAATATGGCGCAAAATACTCAAGATATTGCCGCACGCGATTGGTGCCCGATTGAGAGCAGGTGGGGGGGGCTTCCATGACTTGTCTGTAAAGAAGGTCAGAGCGGTAATTAAGATAATATTTCACAGGGCAAGATGTCTACTGCTTTAATTTTTAAGGTCTAAGTGTGAATTTGAGGGACATGACCTTGTGCCTGTTTGCATGATCATGTGTGTATATGTGTTTGTGTGTGTGTGTGTGTGTTTTCTTTATCAATAGTTAATTTAGTTGTCCTCAGTGTCTGATTGTTACTCATTTTCATACCATCTTTAGTCTTTTCCATGCTTTATTTGATGTATGCTTTGTACCCCAAATCTTTCCTTAAAACAATTTATCCTCCAGTCGTCTTTTCTTCATTACCTCCTTCCTTCCTTCCTTCCTTCCTTCCTTCCTTCCTTCCTTCCTTCCTTCCTTCCTTCCTTCCTTCCTTCCTTCCTTCCTTCCTTCCTTCCTTCCTTCCTTCCTTCCTTCCTTCCTTCCTTCCTCTCTTCCTTTCTTCCTTCCTTTTTTCCTTTCTTCTTTCCTTCCTTCCTTTCTTCCTTCCTTCCTTCCTTCCTTCCTTCCTACCGATTTTCCTACCTTCCCAACTTCCTTCTATCCGTCCGTCCGTCCATCCCTGCCTAACTCCCCCCGGGATATGAGGTCTACGCCTTGCTACGTTTTCATTTACAGTGTGAAACAAGATATTTTCCCCCACTATACAATTATTTTATGTCCCGAAACACTTGTGAAATTCAAACTGATCAGTTACTGCTGATTATGCTTGAAATGCTTTTCTGCTATTGCTTTGTGTCACGGCATCATGAAACTACAGATATGCCCAACCTCCCTCCCTCTTTCTTTTTTCTTTCTTTCTTTCTTTCTTTCTTTCTTTTTTTCTTTCTTTCTTTCTTTCTTTCTTTCTTTCTTTCTTTCTTTCTTTCTTTCTTTCTTTCTTTCTTTCTTTCTTTCTTTCTTTCTTTCTTTCTTTCTTTCTTTCTCACTCCCTCCCATTCCTATTTTCAACTTTTCCTTTTCTCTATCTTTCCATCCTTCCATCCATCTCCCAAACATCTCCCTGTGATCCTTTTTTTAACTTTATTGTATTGGTTTCAATCTTTTCATCTTTCCATGTGAACTCCTTTTTCTGCACAATTGATTTGTTTCTAACTCCACATATCCGACTTTTTATAAACGTTGATTGTAGTCAAGTACACAGTGAAGCCTTATGCTTCTTTGTGCTATCCTTGAATGTATACTGCTTACTTTGTATACATGACACAATGAAAACCTTAGATACGGATTACGGTACAGTTTGTACAGTTTCTCAAAAGGACATATTTGTTTTTTTTTTATAGCTGACCGCAATGTTCTCTGATGAACGGTGTGCATTTACCACTGTGGTAATAGTCGGAATAAGCAATCAAGAGTTTGTGGTTTCCTTGGTAATGTTTGCCACAAGGACAAATATATTCCTTTTATGGCGGTTTGACTGCATCCAAGCGTCACACTCATTTTATAAGTTGCACAAAACTTTAAATATCGTGTGTGTTTATGTTTGGAGGAGAGATGCTGACAATTTGCCGGGATGAAGTTTTCTTCAAAGGCTTTGGAGGGATTTTAGGTATTATTGTGTGCTGGGGAAGGAGAGTCACCTGAGATAAACACATAGGTCTATCTAATGCGGTGTCTCTTTCTTGCCCCAGGACGGGGGGAGTCTGGTGGACTCCAGCGGGCTTCTGCGGCTCCCGCTCATTACTGCCTGGTTGGAGCTCACGCAGAAGGAGGTAAACTTTGACCTGGTGTCTAGTCTCCAATGGTGCTTTCTCCCTTCCTGGTGGATTGTTGTAGAGGATGTTGTAGTTGCTGTCATTTTTTTTCTAGTTTGGAGGACTGTGGACTTTTATTGCAATGCTACGTACCTCTCCCGTCTGTGTTTTACCTTGTAGTGGCACTCATGTTTTATAAACATTCCAGTATTTCTTATCTCTGACTCAAGCACTCAACAAGACCACTTTTATGGCTGTCAAACATAAACAAAGATTAGGAATTGTTTTCTTGGGATACTTTTATCTTACTTTTGTTTATGCATTTTCTTTTTCATTTTTTTCCTGTCGTCGGTTGGCTTGATGGGTTTATGTTTATGTTAGCGGCTAGCTCTGCTGACATGGTTGCTAACATAAATGGCCAACTTCAGCGATAATTCTGCTAGCAATAGCGCTGAGTGTTGTGGATTTTAGCATAAGATGTCTTGTCTAAAAAATGTGGACGATCTAAAAAAGGTACCCTATTAGTGGAACAATGGTGAGTGGTTAGCGCATCTGCGGCACAGTTCTGAGGTCATTGGATCAAATCCAACTACCAACCTCGCTGTGTGGAGTTTGCATGTTCTCCCCATGTCCTCTGGGCACTCCGGTTTCCTCCCATATTTCAAAAACATCTGAGGATAAGCTGTGCAGACAATAGATGGATAGTACCCTGTTGGCTGGTTGCTCATTATCACGTTTTTTTTTTTTTTAATGAAAATTCATTTTTATTCCCTAAATATTTTATACCACATCTGAATATAGAATAATTGTGTAGCAATATACCTACTCAGTAAGAAAAAATATATCAGATGCAGCTGTTAATGTATGCAGCATTGTTTTTATTAGAATTTTCAGCAGGCTGTGTAAACAAAGTAACACTTAGCTATGTAAAAAGTTTTTTTATGATCTCAGAGGAAAATAAAGTAAATTATTCTTATTATTATTTTTCTTATTCTTTTTTTCTTATAATTGTTTTTATTATTATTATTATTATTATTATTATTATTAGATTTATTATTTTTTAATAAACTATATTATAAAAATAATACCCAAAAATAAATATATAAATAAAAACAAGTTTATTATTACTAAACTATTGTTATGTATTATTGTATTATTATCGGGACAGTGTGTATTATTTAGTGCCTCCTAGTGGTACAACAAAATAAGTAAAAACATCAATTTGAATACCAGGCAAAATTGCATGATACCAATGTTGATTTTTTTAATAAATCATTGATTGAGAAATTTAGATTACTTTTACATAGTGGAATCCCTACTTTGTGGTCACCGCCATGTGCCATCTAGTGGTGAAGTATTGCACATTAGGGCTTAAAATATTTAATGAATTAAAGTCGCACAACTTCAAAAAATATTTGTCAATTTTACCTAAGGTTGTCTTTACAAAGTAAAAAAAAGTCATGGTTTTACATTTTTGAGGGAAGTTTTTCTCAGTGATCGTGGGTGGGTGGATCCCTTAACCACTAGTGTCGCCGAGGTACCGTATCCTTTGGTTTTTCTTGGGCAACTACAGCCTGGTGGTGCCCATCCCTCTCCAGGCCAACAAATGAGTACACAACATTTTCCTAATAGTAAGAAAAATATTTTGTTAAAAAAAAACAATATTGATTTAGATCACAAGCAAAAATACATATGCATGCATTTTATTTAAAAAAAAACAACAACAAAAAAAAAAACGAATTTTTTTACTTTTTGGAAGAGCATTCCTCAGCACCGGGGCCTGAATGGAGAACGCTCTCGAAACCTGCGCATCTCTTCTTGGCTCTTGGGATCACTAAAGAAAACAAAAAGCAAAAAATAATAAGAAAAATGGTGCGGTTTGGTCACTTTGAGTCTCCGTAGTTTGTATTGTTCCTTGCGCTTTTTAGCACTCATTTTTTGAGCGACGCCTAGTGATCAAGACACACTGTCCCTTTAAGATTCACATTTTACTTGATATATAATGATAGGTAGTTTTCTCGTTCATTTTCTTAGTACAAATCAAACTTGAACTTTTTCGTTACTGGACTCACAGTTCTCATAAGTCATTGCAAGACTTTTATTTAGCCGTCCCGTAGAAGATCCTGTTACCTTTCCCTACGCTCTGCTCCATCCAAAAATTTCTTTTGCTAGCAACCGACAATGGCGACGTCCAGCACGAGCAACCGACGGTAATCTATAGTCTTGAACACACGACATTGTAGCCCTTTGTGCTTGTGAATAATTCACACGACTAGGTTTACACGCCCGCAGGGCGAGTGAGGTAAGGCGGAGATGCCGGAGGTCTGACACGCTAACTTGTGTGTGATGTAGCCAAAAAATTTCATTTGAATACATGCCAAAGTTGCTGCAAGGGTTTCAAAATATAACATGATTGCCATGCCCTCTAGTAAAGAAGCTTGTGAAGTGTTAAGTTAAAAAATATTGTATGAAGACATTTCTGTTTTCAAGATCACTTTGATATTCAGTGCAAGCAAGAGCATCTGTTGCCAATACAGCATCTTTGGATTCTCTGTCCCTTACCTATCCCTCGTTATCAAGTTTTTTGTTCCTAAATGTGCTTCAAGTGCTCCAGAAATATAATCCTTAGAAGACTTTTGTCTTTGTAAGTTTGTATGGAGACCATTTGCAATACGTCTTAAAGTCTTGTTAGTCTTTCATGTTTTATGTAGGCGAGGGTTAGCTAGCGCTAACATACGGCTAAGATAACCCTAAGCTAATTGTGTGTATTTAAACCAGTTTTATTTTTGGCAATTTGTGGTGTGTTTTTCTTTCCTTTTTAGTGACTTTCCACATCAGCATATACATTTCAATAATGGGTCACATTCGAGTGTTTGTGGAAACGCCATAAATGCAAAAAAACGCACGTTGAAACAATACAATTATTAGGGGCAATGTTGTGAATTGTAAATGTTTTAAAGTGTGTTTCTGTAATAAATTCACTTACAAATATTTAATTACTGAAAATTACTATAATATTTGTAATGTATTTTACCAATAAAATAGCTGCAGTTATTTTAATAATAATTATTTTGTTTCTGTTTAGGAAAGGCACTTGTTTATAATTATTATAAATTTATTTGGGGAAATGTTGTAAACTGTAAAATTGGTATATTTTTGAAAACTATTCTCTAAAAATAAATTACCCTTACATATTTTAGTACGTATCCTCCAATTACTTCACTTTCATATTATTAAATTGTTCTACCTTTCAAAACAGCTGCACTTTTTTTAAACATAATTTGCCCTGCGATTGGCTGGCAACCAGTTCAGGGTGTCCCCTGCCCACTGCCCGGAGATGGCTGGGATGGGCTCCAGCACCTCCGCGACCCTACTGCGGATAAGCGGTGCAGCTAATGAGATGAGATGAGATGAGAATTTAAAAAATATTTTTCGTAATAACTTCCCCACAATATTACATTACTTAAGTAGCTCAGGAGGTAGAGCGCTCGTCTTGGGATCAAGGGATCCCAGTTCGAATCCCGGCTTGTCCGTGTTACATGTCGAAGTTTCCTTGGGTAAGACACTGAACCCCTAATACCCCCAATAAGCCGGTTAGCGTCTTACATGGCTGCAATACAAGGCCGCTATTGGGAAATGTGAAGCACACTGTAAAGCGCTTTGGGAAGTCATTGACTTGAAAAGCGCTATACAAATGCAGATCATTTCATTTCATGAAATGGCTATATTATTTTACTATTCAAAACAGCTGCACCTTTTTCTGCACAGGATTGTGTTCTTGCAGTGTATAATTATTGTAAATTTACCAGGGGGCAATGCTGCAAATTGTATTTTGTATTGTACGCTGAATGTTTTTACACTGCACTTTGAGTGGCAAATCCATTGCCTGAAAAGTGCTCTACAAAAAAAAGATTTTATTTTATTCATAAATTCAAATACAAATATTGAATTACTAAAATATTCTCAAATTATTTTATCATTCCAAACAGCTGCAGTTTTATTAAGTATATTTATTTCAAATTGTATTTAGAAAAGGCACTCTACACACACATGCACACACAAAATTGTGTGTGTTTTTGTAGTCCTCCACCAAACAATGGCATTTCCTTGAGTCTACCCAAATCAAATAAAGACTGTACACCAGTCTTCCTTCATTATCGGATGGAGGCTAGCAGTCGTCTGCCCGGACCGCTTCACTTCCTTCCTTGCTCACTCAATAAACACACACATATCCTTCTCCGTCTTCGGACATTTTCCCAGATTGTTATATCATCATTTTGATGGCTTTCAGCAGTGTTGGGAATAATTTTTCAGGAACTGGGGAATCCAAGTAATTATTTTTTTCTACCATTACGCTGCCGTTAATGTTTCTGAAGGTCAAAAGCGGGGCCTTACGATCGTGTTAATGTGTGTTTACGTACATTTTTGTGTGTTCTTACGTACGTTTTCGTGCGCGTGTTTACTTATGTTCCCGTTTGTGTTTGTGTACGTTTTGTGTGTCTACGCATCGTGTTGTATGTATTTATGTACTTTTTTTGCAGGTTGTAGTACGTTTTTTTGTGTGTTTAAGTATGTTTAGTGCGTTTTTACGTACGTTTTTAGGTTTACCTACGTTTTAGTGTGTACTTACCTATATTTTTGTGCGCGTTTACGTGCGTGTTTACGTACATTTTTGTGCATGTTTGCGTGCGTTTTTGTGCATGTTTATGTACGTTTCATGTGTTTATGTACATTTTTGTGTGTGTTTACGTACATTTTGGGGCGCATTTACATACTTTTTTGTGCGTGTTCACATACACTTTTTTGTGTGTCTAGGTGCATTTTTGTACATGATTCTGTTCGTTTTTGTGCGTGTTTATGTATGTTTTGTGTGTTTATGTACGTTTTTGTGTGTGTTTACGTACGGTTTTGTAGAGTTCTTCTCTGCGTTTTTTTTGTACTTTCATGTGCGTGTTTACGTAAGTTTTTGTGCATTATTATGTAGATGCTGAATGTTCTTTTATTCTACTATCTACTGTTTTGTTGCACTGCATGTGTAGGATAAATCTGATGCTGGTGAGGTGCAATAAATATTACAAGGTTCATGAACACAACTACGAGTCTTTTCTTCTCTATTCAACTGACTCGAATACTTCTCAGAAAATTTCAAATATTTTGACTTACAAAAACTTAATTTTAAAGTCTCGGAAATAGTTACTTTCTTTGGTAACTAGTAGCCTTTACTATGGAGTAATTCAGTTGCTAAAACGTACTGAGTAACCAAAACGAATTACTTTTTCAACTAACGTGCCCGACACTGCTCTTTGGCAAGATTGTGCAAATGTTTTGTATGGAATTCAATCTCTTTTCTTGCCTTTTTTTATACCGGCTTTGGGCAACTTGGCAAAATCCTGATTTTGACAGGAAGGAAGGTGTCAAAGTGTGTGTGCTGGTAGCCGAGGTGTGTTGAGTGTGCTCAGTGATGTCATTATAGCCTCGCCCCTTCACGCTCTTGTGAGTCTTTTGTGGTTGGGATCAAGTGCATCGCTATAGTTTCGGCAAGCCCATCTCCCCTGGAGACGGCATCTTGGAGAGAGGGAATCTTCAACCGCCTATATTTTGTTTGGGGGGCAAATAGGAGAGTCTCACGGGGGGTCTCTCGAAGGGCCAAGTGTAGTTTATTGCAGAAGGAGCTTGGAAGTATACAACACATTTTACACCAAGTAAAAAAACAAGTAAAGTAGCAAACTGAATATTTGATATTATTGTTAACAGTTAAATTTGAGTCCACAATTAACACGGTGAAGCTGTATTTTGCAGTTTATGTGAAATAGAATAAGAAAAAAGTTTCAAACCCAAGTAAGATATTAAGTTCTCTTAGTGGGAATATTTTTTGTCTCGCTCCCCGAAAAGCAATCCCCCATGAGTTTTACAGTTAAGAAAATGTTTTAATTCCAGAATGAATTGTCATTGTCAATGTTATTGTCGAATATGCTATATGCACAACATACAGCACAGATTGAATTACTTCCTCTCACCCCACGTGCAAACATGCAATAAATAAGACACAAAAACAAATAATTAAAAACTTCATAAAAAAAGTAAGCTTGTGCAAATATTAGAATATATACGTTTTGGAATGAAAAAGGTGCAAAGTAAAAGCCGCATTAGAAATAGTGCAGTAGTGCATTGATTTGTCAGAAGACAGAGGGGTATAAGAAGGCAATGTACAGTATTTCTCAGCCCAAAGCAAAATATCGTTGTAGGAATTACTTATTTACTTCATTATTCAGTTTTGCTATTGTTTATTTTTTGTTTTATCCTGTTTACCTTTTATAGTGAGTTAAGGAATTATATTTAAAATTAGAATAATATATTAGCTCTTTTCATAAATAAAAAAATAATGATTTGCATGTTTTCTTAATCCATTGAGAAAACCAATACCTAAATGCGCAACATTATCTGATATGAAAGATAATTTCGCATGTTTATAAAATTAATTTTCACATTCATTAAAATAAATAATTCTTAAAACAAGAACTACATAGCTTTTTTCATCTTGAAAAATATAGATATCCATAGTAATTAAACACATTTTAAAAATAGCAATATTGCTCCTAACAATTGGAGCTTCTTCTTCACTTGTGTTGAACACCAATTAGAACCTGTTTGCCCACCCCTGATTTTGATTCGGTTGTCCCCCCTATCGCAGTTTTCACTTCCCTTCACTCCCTTCTTTCTTTTTCATCATATCTTTGTCTCATCTGCTTTTTGCTTGACTGAGCCTACAAGGTATGCCGAGATGCTAATTGTTGACATGACATGTTTCTCTGCAGGTGGGCATCCCCCTATTTTTTAAGCCCTCCCCGACACCCCTACACTTTCTCCTCTCACTTATCTTAATTCTACCTGGTGTGTTAGCCTTAGATTGTCAAAGACAGACAGACAGAAATACAGACATCCAATCCTAATAAATGGATGATAGATGGGTGGATAAAAGCCAGTAAAGATGGATGGCTGATAGCCAGCCAGCTAACAAAAATGTCTGGGTGGATAATGGCTAGCAAAAATGGATGGATGGATGGATGGATGGATGGACAGACAGACAGATGGATTGATTGGTGGGGGGTTTGGATGGATGGATGGATGAACGAATGAACAGATGGATGGATGGATGTATGTATGGATGGATGGATGGATGGATGGATGGACAGACAGATGATAGTGACTAGCTATCAAATATGAATGGATTAAAGCTAACAGAAATTAATCAACGGATGATAGCTCACTAGCTAGCAAGAAGGATGGTTGAAAAATTGTGGATGGATGGATCTAACTATTAACACTCTTATTTGTAGTCCTGCCGATTTGATTATTATTGAAATTAAATCTTTATGCCTAATATTGATGGTGCTCAACTTTATTTTTTATTTTTTTGCACCTCTCAAATGAACTGTCAGAATGGATCTAGTGTCTTATTTCATTTAGTTAATTCCCCGTTATGCGCATTAATGAGTGGAAACATTGTGGTATTAAACTCTGATCCCAAGAACAGTGTTATTCCTAAACTTCTCTTGTTAGATATTGGTAAAAAAGCGGAGGATTGCTAGTCTTATTTTGTAAGCTGATTCACGTTTTTGCAGATCAACGTTAGCTGGGCCCTGCTGCTGGTATTAGCCCAGTTTGTAGTCGGTTAGTGTGTGAAAGCTGAAGGGCAACAATAGTGCTTTATTTTTCATTATTTTTGTTTTTGGCATCTCGTTTTGTATAGCAATGCCTTTGAGTCACATTTTTCTTTCTTGAAAAAGAATCAAAGGCTGAAATAAAAAAGTATGGAATCAAAACAAAATCCTCGCTCGAGTTGTGAAATTGCATAATTTCCTGCAGTTGGATCTGATAACATAACAAAAACTTCACACCTCCATTTTCGTTTGAGCAGGCCGCCTTAGAATGAGTTTATTGTGACTATGAAATAACAAAAAAATGAAAATTTATTCCAGCCAAACATCGGACGCTTGGGCATCCCCCACGGACCCTCAGAAGAGAAAGTGGCGGTGGTCGCCGTGGACGATTGTGACATTGCGATGGCGATCCGCTTTGGCAGGCAGATCGGGAACTACTCATGCGCCGCCCAGGGAACGCAGACTGGACAGAAAAAGTATAACATAAAACACTCATGCAAACACTTATTTTTTCCTTCCTGCCTTCTTTGCTTCCTTCCTACTTCCCTCGCTTCCTAGCTAATTTTAAAAAGTGATTAATTATTCCCTACTTTTGATAAATCATGCCTGAGTCAACTTTAACCTGCGAATGCACGGTTAATGCAAATATTCTAGCGTTCAAGGGTTAAGGCTTTCTTTGCGCATTAATGTATCCCATGAAACCTCTCAAATGCTACCAGCGTTTGATGTTTCATAAGCAGCCTCCCCTTTCCCTTGACCCAGGATGCTTGATTTAGCTCCAGTTGCCGTAATGTTTGCGGCTTAGCCTTGTGACTTTCCTAAACCTTTACCTCGTTTGCCTTTTTTGTTTGGAAAGAAAATAACTAGGGTGCCATGAAAAATGATTCGCCCTCTTCCTGGTTGATGTATTTTGGGATATTTATCAATCACAAAGGTTTCACATCATCAAACAAATATTGGATATCACAAAGAGACAACCCAAAGAAATACAAAATGCAGTTTTGAAATGTTGATTTAATTTATTAAGGGACAAAAAAAATGTGAAGAAGAAATTGACCCTAAACCTAATAGAAGAGTGGGCCAAAATTCCTCTACGATGTTGTGAAAGACTCATGACTAATTATTGTAAACATTTAATATCTGTTATCGCTGACAAAGGTAAGCCAACTCCCTACTAGGTTTAGGGGGCCAGGTAGGTTTTAATTTTTTTGTGCCTTAATAAATTGAATCAACATTTCAAAACTGCATTTGGTATTTCCTTGTTGTTGTTTCTGTGTGATATTAAAATTGGTTTGATGATCTGAAACCTTCATGAGTGATAAATATAAAAAAAAAAACAGAAATCAGGAAGCCGGCAAATGCGGCATTGTATAATTCTCACGCTTTTTTTTTCTCAGATCACTGGACTTGACCGGGCCACTGTTACTGGGCGGCGTTCCCAACCTGCCGGAAGACTTCCCGGTGCGAAACCGAAACTTCGTGGGCTGCATGAGGAACCTGAGCATCGACAGCAGGCCCGTCGACATGGCCGGCTACATTGCCAACAATGGCACCACAGAGGGTTGGTCAAACGAAGCTTTTAAACGGCACGTTTCATAATGCTCAACTGTCTCTTTGCGTCGTAACTTTTAGGGTGCCCACCGAAGAAAAATTTCTGTACACCTGGTATATGTTTAAATGGAGGCGTCTGCGTCAGCAAGTGGAACACGTACAGCTGCGACTGCCCAACGGGATATGGCGGCAGGAACTGCGAACAAGGTAGGGAAACAACGATGCAAATGTTAATTGACCACTAGATGTGCCTTGGCGGCTGGGTGGTTAGTGCGTCTGCGGCACAGTTCTGAGGTCCTGGGATCAAATCCAGCTACCGGCCTTCCTGTGCAGGGTTTGCATGTTCTCCCCATGCTTTTGTGGGTTTCCTGCGGGCACTTTGGTTTCCTCCCATATTGCAAAAACATGCATGTCAGGTGAATTGGCCGGTCAAAATTGTCCCTAGGTGTGAATGAGCGAGTGAGTTGTCTGTCTCTGTGTGCCCTGCGACTGGCTGGCAACCGGTTCAGGGTGTCCCCTGCCCACTGCCCGAAGTCTGCTGGGATGGGCTCCAGCACCTCTGCGACCCTACTGAGGCTAAGCGGTCCAGATAAAGGATGAATGTGGCTGTATGTTTAGAGCAACCAATTTCAAATAGGTGCTAAAATGCATTTTAAAAAAAAACTAAGGAGACTCAAAAGTGACCAAAACGTACCATTTTTCTTCTAATGTTTTCGCAGCCTTTTGGAGGTGTTTTGGGTACCCTGTTTTTTAATGAATTTATATTTTTAACCAATAGGAGGCCCTAAAAATACCTAATATCCTTTGTTTTCATTGTAAGACATTGGTTGCTGGGTAGAAGATCACACTTTTTTTGAGTAGTAAAAGACAATGCTTGTCTTAAATGGCAAAGTAGAAACTAGTTTCCGGTGGAGAAGAAGAAGATGAGCTTTTTTGTAGGTAGAAGACACTGCGTGTTTTCAGCGTGGAGTGAAATCACAGTTTAGAAGAAGATGACGCTTGTTTTCATGGTAAAGGATGATTTTTATTTTTTGTGGAGAATAAGAAGATACATGTTTTCACTGTAGAAGAAAACAGTGGTTGCTAGAGCTTGTTTTCAATCTTAAGAAACATGAGTACTTTCAATCATAGAAAAATATAACACTTATTTTCAGTCATAGACAAAGAAGAAGGTTGTTTTGAATAGAAAGAACAAATTTAATTATTTGCCAGTTTAGAAGAACAAGATAAGTCTTGTAGGTAGAAAAAGAAGACATTTGTTTTCTGCATTGAAAAAACAGAAGTTGCCCTACATTCTTGTGAAAAACAGGGGTAGGCAAACTTTTTGAGTAGGGTCCGCAATGGGGTAAAACATTGGGCCAAGAGACTTAACCTGGAGAATTATCCAATGTTTTTTATTTATGAATAAATATTTGTGCTGTTCTCTACTCGTCATACTTCTTCTTAATTCTTGAAACACTCACAATTAAAGAAGAGTAATACTTGAGTCCTATGTTTTAAGGCCTAAATATATTTACTGTAGTTGAGTTTTTGTAATGTTTTTGCAGTATTACCCTTGTAGGATTTTTGGAGTATTTCTGTGGTATTTTTTTCTTTTCAAAATGAAATCAATAGAGGGTTTTAGATCACTGTTTTTAATCACTATATTGGATATTTAGTATTTTCATTTTGTTGTATTTTGTAGTATTTCGTTCATAGTATTTTTGAAGTAGACTCACAAATGGACAATCTGCCCAAAGCTCGCACAAAAAAAAAAACCCTTCATTGGTTTACGAGTAGTACTTTATCCACTATTATGTATTGTCAATATACTATACTATTGTTTGGCGGGCTGAATTAAAAAAGACTGAGGGTCTGCATGTGACCTGCGCGCCGTAGTTTGCAATCACCTGTTATAGAAAAGAATTATGCTTATTTTCAGCAGAGCAAAAATAAGACTCTTATTAGCATAGGAATATAGCACACTTGTTTTCAGGGTAAAAGCAAATTACAGTTGCCAGCGTAGAAGATGCATGTTTTGTCAGGACCAGAACGGAGACAGGATCCACTTGCGTATGTTTCTCTCAGTTTTATTGGGAAGAAGGGAAAGGATTGCACACACGATCCTGTGATCGCTGGTCGCGGGAAGCAGGTCGCTCTGAACGGGGAAGTGGCACTTACGTGGCGAGCGATGGCGGGGTAGGGAGCGGGAAAAACAGGTCAGTAGCCGGGACAGAAGAGCAAAAACGTGGTCGAGATCGGCAACAAGTCGAAAGCCAGGAGAGGAGAGTAGACGTGGTCATGATCAAAAAACAGGTCGAAGCCGGGAAACAGACAGGAGCCAGAACAGGAGTGAGTCAGGTTCAAAAAGCTTGCCTAGAGTAAACTGAGGTTCGCAGACGGACTGACAACAGGTGACAGAAAGGAGTGGGTTTGAATAGTGAAAGGGAGCCAATCAGAGTCTGAGGCAGTTGGCGCCAAAGGAGCGGGCACAAGGGCCTCGCATGAGTAATCATGACATGTTTTCAATGTAAAGAAGATGCTAGTTGCTGGCATAGAAGTGTATGTCGTTTTTTCCATGTGATGTCGCATGTTTTCAGCAAGAAGGCGCTAGTGGCTGGCATAAAATAAGGGCACACTGTCAAATTTGCTTTTTGTATCAAAAGTACAGTACTACATTTAATTAGAAGCACCATATTATTTTATGTCAATTTCCGCTAGTGATGCCATCACCTCAATTCTTCGATGGCAAAGCGCTGGTGTCGTGGAGTGAGCCGGACGTCACCATCGCAATCCCTTGGTATATGGGCCTCATGTTTCGGACGAGGCAACCGGCTGGGACTTTGATGCAAGCCAACGCTGGCCATTCCTCCACCATCAGCCTCATGGTAAGCTGGGACATGCAGCAGAAGCCGTCACCTTACAGCTTCTCTTTTGGCATTGCTAGCTAGAAAAAATGTATAAATCAGGCATGAAAATCTCTCAGCTTAAGAAAAATGTCGCTGTTTTGAAGTCAAAGTCAAGTGAATTCTATAGATCCGAGGAAAAAATGTTTTGAGGTGGTGGGTGGGGCGTTGTGAGATTTCCCTTATAGAATTGAGCGTTAAAGGGGGTATGTTTGAATTAAAATCAGTGTACCGTAAATTCCGGACTATAAGCCGCTACTTTTTTCCCAAACGTTCAACCCTGCGGCTTATTCAGTGATGCGGCCAATCTATGTAATTTTTCTAACAGCCGCCAGCGGCGCTCGAGTACAAAAGGTAAGATTTAGACCGGTGGAATATATGCGCCGAGGAAGACTGCAACCTCTTAGCTTGTGCACAATTAAAATTAGCGTAGACATATCCTCACCATGTAAATTGCAGTTAGAAAGGCACATGACGCAGCTTTCAAGCTAAAAGTAATCGAGCAGTCCGATAAAGAAGGAAACAGAGATACTGCACGTAAACTTTACTGTGCGAGTGTGTAGCTAGCGTGTTTTTGAATAAGGGAGCGTGGGACGACGTCTATAGGACAAAGTCTCTTTTCCAAATTGGGGAAGACAACTTTGATGACGTCAGTTATAATGAGCAAGATGAGGACGGTTTACCGTGATTTCTACAAGTACCGTATATTTTTTTAACACACCCGTTTACTGCGTTGTGAGCATGTTCCTAGTAGCATTTTGCTACCCTTCACAGGCACGGTTCGGGATGAAAGTCATAATATTATTATTAAAGCTTTGAAAACTCTCTCGGTGTACCGTCTTTCTTTGTAAATATGTGTAACCATGTATAATATGTATTTGCAACTGTGTATTTTTGTAATGTATTTATTTTAGAGACTTATTCTGATATGTTTTCCACGGGCGAATCAAAAAGAAGGGGCGAAAACAACGGGGGCTGAAGGGAAGTGGAGTAAAGGTGAGACGTGTTTGTGGACGCAGCGGACAATAGTGGATATATATTTTTCCCACCCTTACTTTTGAAAATATACATTTTTTTTCCTTGGATTATTTTCAACGGGACCCGGACTCTGCAGGTCTGCATCTAACCTTAAGTACCGGTATCATTTTCGGTTTGTTTTGCCGCTGTGGTTTTTGGACTGTGTATTTTATATTCAGTTATAATCGCGGGACTCAAAGTCGGATTTGGGTTAAATTTGCGATTGTGTTACATGTTTTAATGTGGGCGCATGTAGTTTATGTACAGGTGTGGCTTGTGTAAGTACAAAAGCGGTTATCCTCTTAAAATGTGGTGGGTGCGGCTTATAATCAGGGGCGCTCTGTAGTTCGGAATTTACGGTAGTTCACACTGGCAGGAATACTGCATTTATTTGTGTGTGACGCGCATTTAATTTTATCTCATTATGACACTATTTTTTTTCACAGTACCAGAGACGAATGTTGGAGAATGTAGAAAACAGAACGTTTTTCTAAAATATATAAATAAACACAAAAAAAGCACGACTAGGGAAACAACTCTTTGGTGTTTCTGTTGATAGATCGGACTTTGATGGACATGAAATAAATAAATTATACATTTTATGTTTATATTGAGTTTATGGTGGTCAATAAACTGTTTGAATCATGATCGCATGTATTCAATCAGATTTTTACCTTCAATGATTAGATTGAGCTGAGAAAATGTACAACAAAATGTTCGAAAGATTTTTACGAAAGGAGTGTGCATGTATATATATATATATATATATATATATATATATATATATATATATATACTGTATATATACTGTATATATGAGATGAAATGATCTGCATTTATATAGCGCTTTTCAAGTCAATGACTTCCCAAAGCGCTTTACATTGTGCTTCACATTTCCCAATAGCGGCCGTGATCCGTGCAGCCATGTAAGGCGCTAACCTGCTTATTGGGGATATTGGGGGTTCAGTGTCTTACCCAAGGACACTTCGGCATGTAACACGGACAAGCCGGGATTCGAACTGGGATCCCTTAATCCTAAAACGATCGCTCTACCTCCTGAGCTACTGCCGCCCCATATATATATCTATATATTATACTGTACATAAATAAATACGGTATTTCCTCCACACCTCTCTTACCTTTTCAACCCCTTACCCATTTTCATGACTGAAGGATAATAGCAGGCAAAAAGTAATAGATGAATAATAGTTAGATACTTGGCTAGCGACCATGAAAAGATAGAAGCTAGCAAAGATGAATAGACTGATGATAGCTGGGTGGATAAAAGTTAGTAAAGATGGATGGGTGAATACACAGATGCATTATAGCTAGCTAGCTAGCAAAAGATGGATGGAAGGACTTAAGTAATCAGTCCCTTAATTTTAGTCCTGCCCATTTGATTCTTTTCAATATTGAATCTAATTCTAATTCGTTATATTTTTTTCTTATCGCTTTCCTTTTGGCTCAGGTGAGCGAGCAGCAGGTGAGAATGGAGGTGCTGCAAACGCAACAGATGGTGGCTTCGCTGAGCTTCCCGCAAGTTCGAGTCAACGATGGCGAGTGGCACCACCTGCTGGTCGAGCTGAGAAGCGTGAAGGATGGCAAGGCGCTCCGATACGTGGCCACCGTCTCCTTGGACCACGGCATGTATAAAGTAGGTTTCGGATCGGAGGTCATTTTATTTCAAACGGGTCTCTTCTAATTTATATTTTCTTGAGCAGAAGTCTGTGGTGATAGGCAACGATCTGCCCGGTTTGAAGCTTCAAACGCTTCACGTGGGAGGTTTGCCTGGCGAGGGAAACCGGGTCAGAAAAGGATTTGTTGGGTGCATACAGGTCAGTCCACTCGAGACAGTATTTATTTGGACCTAAGTTAAAACAACGTCAGCATTTTTATGCAATGAGTCCGGTAAAAGGGTTTCACACTAAATAACATACGCAAATTGTCGAAAAACTAAAAATATAACAAAAAATAAAATCGCCTTGTCAAGTAAAATATTTTCGTTATAGAGGCAGATAATTTCAATAGTTTTAAATTGTGTATTATTCTTTGTATTTACATGCAACCCAAAACAAGAGGTGAAAAGTACAAGGAAGAATACAAACTACAGAAACTTATAGTGACCAAACCACCTATAATTTTTCTTCTCATTTTTTTGCCCAGCCTTTCGCAAGGTTTTTAGTTTTTGGAAATTATTTTTGACATTTTTGAAAATGTTTGAATTTTAATGTTGTATTTTGAAGGTTTAAAAGAGCTTGAATTTGAGGTGACGCGCTTGTAAATGATTTGTTTCTTAAGTTAGGTGTTCAAATAACGGGTTTCAACTACTTTAATAATTTTTGAAAATAGAATTGGGGCTTAGGTTATAAACTAAGGTTTAGGGTCCTTATTCGGGTATTAAACTGAATTAAGGGTTCTAAAATAGTGTTAGGGCTAGGGTTGAAGCGTTCGGTGTAGGTTTACGGTAAGGAAGTACGTTTTGATATCCATACTAGGGTTCTAAAATAAATGTAGAGTTCCAAAATGGCTCCAGAGCGAGGGTTATGGTTTGAAACAGGGTTAGGGCTATGTTTACAGATAGGGTTAAGTCTAGGGTTAGGAGCTAGGGTTTGGGCTGCAAGTTTTAAATCAATTGTAGGGTTAAAAACAAGGTTGGGGCTAGAGTTAAGGTTTGAAATTAAAGTTTAGGCTCGTACTTCTTTTGATGTTACTAGAAAATTTGGAAAACTGGCTTTGAAAGGTTATTAAAAGTGCTTAGATTTGGCCATGCAAAAGGTTAATGAACCCAGGGTATCAAAGGGCCCTCTGCTACTACCAGTTCGTCGATGGATTAAGAATAAGTTTAACGCACTCTTTTATTTTCATTGATCTAACATGTGAGTCTTTGTTGCAGCCCTCACTGAAACGCTTTAAATGTCAGTCTTCTCCATATCTTAATTAGGGCGTACGCATGGGCGAGACATCCACCAACGTTGCGAACGTGATCATGTCTCGAGGCCTGAAAATCCGCGTGGAGGAAGGATGCGACCTGGCCGACCCGTGCGATGCCAACATTTGCCCCGATAACAGCCACTGCAGCGACGACTGGAGCACGCACACGTGTGTCTGTGACCCGGGTACATACAAAACGCCGCCTGTTGTCGCAAATCCCAAAGGCTCTAGCTTATTAGCGTTTTGTCTTGAAGGCTATTTTGGAAAAGAGTGTTTGGACGCCTGCCAGCTCAACCCGTGTGAGCATGTTTCCACCTGTGCTCGC
Source organism: Urocampus carinirostris (assembly GCF_059441175.1). NCBI lineage: Eukaryota > Metazoa > Chordata > Actinopteri > Syngnathiformes > Syngnathidae > Urocampus > Urocampus carinirostris. The sequence continues at coordinate 32,892,655 of NC_142359.1, read as the reverse complement.
AAGCCCAGTTCCTCTCATGGTTACACTTGCGAGTGCGGGGACAACTACTATGGGCAATACTGTGAAAATAAGTAAGTCCCTCCTAAAGCCTCCTTTGTCTTCTACACACGTAGCCCAATGGGAAGTACAGTGTATCTTTGCATATAACCAGAACAAGAAAATACCATACTTATATCAGGTGGTTTAGCTTAAATGCGAGACAAAATTAACACAACTTCCTTGCCCAATCTCTTCCTCCTGTTCAGTCAATACGCGCCATCTTGACTGTGTTTCAGAGAGACTACATCTAATTCTATTGTGATCTCTTGGGTTTTATTGCCTTGTTTGCTTAAATTAATCGATCCCTGTAAAGTCTGTGATTAGGAAAATTGGAAAAAGTGACAACAACAATGATTGAGTCGAAAAGGGAAATGATTGAAAAATACAAAAATGGTGTGTGTCTGACCAGCTCGGTGGCCGAGACTGGGAGGTTGCTGGTTCAAGCCTCGGCCGGGTCATACTTAAGACTTATAACATTGGTACTCATTGCCTCCCTGCTTAGCCCTCGGCAATAGGGGTTGGAATTGGGGGGTTTGGTCACCTAATGACTCCCAACACATCAGTTGGGTTAAGCGAGGAGGCTGGGAATCCCCTCCTCTGTATCAATCTCCCAGAAAGAGTCAGAAATGTGAATGTGTTTTTGACCCTAGCCACCTCCCACCAGGGGGATATGGCACCGGTATATATATATATATATATATATACTGTATATGTACCCATGTGTGTGTGAATAAATGGATAGATGGTGTGTGTCTGCCATCACCTGTACCTTAAGCTACAATAAATGGTTTTAAGTGATTTTCTCTTTATAATAATTCAAATAAAATAAAAAAATACAAAAAATAATTTAAAAAAATATTATGTTAGGTACATATTTCTTTTTTGGAGGGAGAGAAAACTCTTGTGATCATAAATGTAGGTTTTACAGAACTAAGGCAGACACATCTGAACAAAGAAAAAGAAGATATTTGTGACTAATTGCATTAAAGCGAAAAGATTGGAGCGAAGCACTCATCAAAAAGGCTTGGGTTTGCAGCGCACACTTCTTTTTAAGTAAGATAATTTGAATGTTTAAGATTGTTGCCATCAAGTCCATATTACTTAATATGTTAGCAAAGAATCTTGTTGTTTTCTTAGCTTTGGCTAATTGTTAGCATGTAGCCTAATCGGGAGGTGCTTCTCCTAAATAAAAAACAATAAATACATGAATAATTTAATGTATCTACTGAATTACTTGGATTGTGTGCCCAACAATTGTTGGCAATGTTTACCGTTTTTATTTTCAATGGAAATTCAAACTTTGTAAGAAAGATCGAGAGGAAGTATATTTTAGATAAAAAGGTTTGCAGTAGTTACTAAGATAAGGTGACAGTATCTGATGGAAACATACTTGTTCAACCAGAGTGGAGAAGCCGTGTCCTCAAGGTTGGTGGGGCAGTCCCGTGTGCGGACCGTGCAGCTGCGACATTAGCAGGGGATTCCATAATGACTGCAATAAGACCACGGGAGAGTGTCGCTGCAAGGTAAGATCTCATAAACAAATTTCATAGATCAGCTTAGTAAATTTCACGTTTTCTAAAATTGAAATGATTGAAGAAACACACGTGTTATCTTTTTAAAATATTGACACTTTTGAGGGTTTTAATCTAAATAATTATTTTTTGTTGTTCTTTTTCATCTCTATTTGATTCTTGTTCTTCTAAATTTACCTATTGTACTTGTTCATTCCTTTTCTTCTTCTTTTTCTTTTTTATCTTGTTGTTATTATTCCTGTTCTACTTCTTTGGGTTTTTCTTGTTCTCCCTCCTCTTGTTCATCCTATTTTCGTTGATCCTCTTTCTGTTGATCTTGGTTTCCCTGTTGTTTGTTTTCTCCTTTTTCTGTTTTCTTTTGTTGTTGCTATTCTTGTTCTTCTTTCTTCTTCTTGTTCATCTTGTTGTTGTTTTTTATTCTTGTTCATTTTCTACTTCTTCTTTTTGTTCTACCTATTCTTCTTTTCCTTTTTGTTAACCGTCTTCATCTTTTCCTTTCTGTTATCCGTCTTCATATTTTTCTTCTTGTTAGTCTTCTCCCTCTTACTGTTCATTTCCTTGATTTGATTCTCCCTCTTCTGCTTTTTCTACCTCTCCTTTTTTTGTTCTTTCTTGATATCATTCTTATTATCCTTCTTTATGTTTTTCTTGTTGTTGTTTTTTTATTGTTGTTCTTCTTTTAGTTCATATTGTTGTTATAATTCTATCTCATCTTGTAATTGTACTACCTCTTCTTATTCTTGTGGTCAGTCTTCATCTTTTTCTTCTTGTTATTGTCCTTCTTTTTCTTCATCTTCTTGGTCTTCTTAGTCTACCTCTTTTTGTTATACCTCTTATTATACCTCTTATTTTTCTTCTTTTTTCTTGTTCTACTTCTTGTACTCTATCTTTACCTTTGTTTTCTTGTAGTTTTTCTCTTTATTGTTCATCTTTTTGTTCTTTTAATTCTACTTCTTCATCTTATTGTTCAACCTCCTATAATTTTTCTACCGCTTCTTCTGGGCCTACCTTTTTTCTTCTTGTTCTCCTTTTTGATATTTTTCCCTTTCTTTTGTTGTTATTGTATTTTTTCTTAATGTACTGTAGGTTATACACTAAGACGTCATGGTTCTAAATCATGCGTGGCACGAAAGGTTCCCCTGCTTAAAGTCATGTCAAGGCCCGTCTTAAGTTTGCATATGACCATTTGGGTGATACAGATGAGTCGTGGGAGAAGATTTTGTGGTCAGATGAGACCATATAAAACTTTCTGGGCATAATTCCACTCAGCGTGTTTGGATGAAGAAGAATGAAGAGCACAATCCGAAGAAAACTATGCCTACTCTGTAATATGGGTGTGGTAGCATCATGCTTTGGGCGTGTTTTTCTGCACATGGGACGGGACTAGTGCACTGCGTTAAAGAGAGGATAGCTGGGGCCGTGTATTGTGAGATTTTGGGGGAGATGGGTTGTCGCGGCTGGGTCTTCCTCCACGACAAAGACCTGAAGCACACTGCCAGGAAAACCAAGGAGCGTATCAAGGTTCTAGCATGGCTCAGCCGGTCTCCAGACCTGAACCCAATCGAACATCTTTAGAGGGAGCTCAAACTCTTTTGTTTCTTAGCAACAGCCCAGAAACTTGACTGATCTAGAAAAGATCTGTGTGGAGGAGTGGGCCATGATCCCTCCTGTCGTGTGTGCGAACCTGGTGAAAGACTACAGGAAACGTTTGACCTCTGTAAAAGCAAACAAAGGCTACTGTACTAAATATTAACATTTATTTTCTCAGGTATTGAAATACTTATGTGCAGCTATATCACAATAATAAATCGTTAAAAAAATCATGCATTGTTATTTCTGGATTTTTCTTTTTAGTTTATCTCTCATCCACCTATGATGACATTTTCTGACCCCTCCATGTTTTTTAAGTGGGAGAAATAGCAAAATATATGCCAAAATTTACCAAGATGGTATCTTTGATGTGACCATTCTTGCAGGAGAACCACTACCGGCCAGAAGGAGACGACACCTGCCACCCGTGCAACTGCTTTGCCTTGGGATCCGAGTTCCGCACCTGCGACCCGCTCACTGGCCAATGCCCTTGCAAGGGAGGCGTCGTCGGCCTGCAGTGCAACCGCTGCGACAATCCCTTCGCCGAAGTAACGCCCAACGGATGCCAAGGTACACAACTGCAAATATTGCTGCAACAGTAGACTTGTCGTCAAAAGCAGTCAGCCTGTTTGAATCTGCGATTTCAAAACAAACGAGACAAATGGTGTCGCTCACATCTGCCAGGCCTTCTTACTCTCGGCCTTTTGTCACTGGCAAGTCAAGCAGAAGATGCGGGCTTGACGTAAGCGCTCCCTTGGCAGTGGGAGAGCACAAGCACAATACAGTATCGTTGAATAGAAGACGACAGGAAGAATGCCAGTAGCACGCAGTGTTTGACCCCACAAAACGTGCTCGGACTTTAAATTCATGCATAGTCCAGAGGTTGTTTGGATGATTTTCGTATTTGTGTCACAGTTTGAACTGACCAAACCTTTCCTCAAACAGTCGTGTATGAAGGCTGCCCCAAAGCATTTGATGCCGGCATTTGGTGGCCCAAGACCAAGTTTGGACGGCCAGCCGCCATGAATTGTCCCAAAGGATCCAAAGGTAAGCTAAAGTCAGTAATGAAGTTACCTAATCTCTCACTGCTTTAAGCGCTGTTGCCATGGGAACCCTGTTGTTGTCACTGTTACTCCTAGAGAAGTTAGCTAACTTTGTTCCCTTAATTTTCTGTTTTTTGTTATTCTGTGCCTTGCCAATTTTTTTCTCACATTTCTTTTGTCGATGCACGACAAAAATGGCAGGAATCTAAGTTATTTCATATAAAGGAACAGTGTGTAGTTTTAGTGCCTACTAGTTGAAAAAAAAAATTAATTAAAAAAAAAACAATATTGATTTGAATAATATGCAACAATACATAAATTATCATGTAAAAGGGCATTTTTAGAAACTTGTAGGTCGAAAAATGTGAATTTATTTTACATGGTACGCCATCTTGCTGTGACGGGTACCCAAAAACTTTGCAATGGGCTAGACTATAAGACGCATGGGATTAAAACTACATAAGGAGCTACGGTTGCACGAATAGATAATAAATACATTTAAATCAAAATAATGTATTTCACAGGACAAAAGAATGACATCTGGTTTCACCACTAAAATGTATTTTAGCAACAAACAATTCACATATTATCCAAGAGGGCACTCGAAAACCCCTCTATATGTTTCTCAAAGGCAGAACAGTTACGTATGCAATATCATTTAACAATAATTCAAACCAGATAACGTAATTTTGTACAAAACTTAGCCATAAAAACAAAATAATAACCATATATTTCATACTCTTAGACAATTATTATCCAATGTAATGTCCAAAGAAAGTTGCCGTCCGAGATGCCATCAAAGTTCTGTGCTTCTTCCATTTAGCAACAAACTAATGGCATGCTAACCACAACAGGGCACTCAAAGACCACTTCATATGTTTCTCAAAGGCAGCACTCTATCATATACAGTATAATTGGGTTGTAACTTTGCATTGGTAACTTGATCAACCATCTTTTCCGGTATGTAAGGCGCATCGGATAATAAGATGCACTTTAAAATTTCTGGCCGAATTGAGTTTTCTTAGGTGCGCCTTATGGTCCAGAAAATACGATAACTTCTTTTTTTGAATATGCCTGGGGGACACTATCCTGAAAAAATATGGTAAGTGGTTTTGGTAATTTTGGGGGCGTATAAATCTTGTGATTTTACACGAAAAATAAGGAGAATAGTGTATTACTACCATAGATTTCTGTTTCCGATATTGAGTGAGGGGAATTTTTTTTCGCTTAATTTGTGTAAAAATTGCAAATAAAATGTCATTTGTTCCAAAAATATTGATACAAAACAAAGGATGTATGCAAATAAAACTTTTTTAAAGACTGAATAAAAATGATTCTTGATTTTAATCTGTAGGTACTGCCATTCGCCATTGCGGCGACGAAAAAGGCTGGTTGTCGCCAGAGCTTTTCAACTGCACCGCTGTCGCCTTCGCTCAGCTCACAAAACTGGTGAGGACTCACCAAATTTACAATAATCTGCATCTTTACCTAACGTCCATTTGAATTACCCCCCCAACAAGCACGAGGAGCTCCGTCGAAACAGCTCCAGGATGGACGGCGAGCGCTCCAAGAGCATTGTGCGTTTGCTCCATGGCGCCACCAGCGATGCAAGGGGTTACTACGGCAATGACGTGAAGACAGCTGCCCAACTGCTGAACCATGTGCTGCGGTACGAAAGCCGGCTGGCAGGATTTGAGCTTGCTGCGGCGAGGGATGCAGATTTTAACGAGGTAGGGAAATAGGTTCCTTCTACATGACTTATTTAGTCAATATTGGTGGAATTTTACTGCAGATTCTCATCGACCCTCTTTTAATTGATGTAGAATTTAATTCGAGCTGGAAGTGCCATCCTTGACCCGTCCACTAAAGCTCATTGGGAGCAAATCCAGAAGACAGACGGCGGTACTGCTCACCTTCTTCGGAATTTTGAGGACTACGCAAACACTCTTGCGCGGAATGTGAGGAAAACTTACCTCAAACCCTTCACCATCGTTACGGACAACATGAGTGAGTAATGTTATCTGCAGTAGGACTTGATGCTGCTTTGAATTTCTTTATGCCAGGCATGTCAAACATAATTTGTAGTACTCGCAGTATGTCAAAAAAGCAAAAGGGGATAGCTCATTTTTATCAAAAGTTACTATTTTTATTTAATAAATACGAACCAAACGCTCTTTTTGGCCAGTACATGGCAGTAAAAGTTTAAAAGAGCTGACATCCAGTTTCGAGCTATGTTTGGGACTACTTGTCTTTGTGAACAAGTTTTCTCTGTGATGAACATTAATCAAACAAAGCAGTGCTCAAGTTTACCGAACAAACAATTGAAGGTCATTGTTAAATGTGCTGCTACCCAGGATAACACCTGATATTGCCAAGTTTCAGGAGCCAGCAGCAGCAAGTAGACTGCGGGACTGCAACTAAAGAAAGGGGAGCATTTTTGATGGCACGACATTTGTTTGCACAGATGATTACAAATAAGAGTTATCTGGTTTCATGTTAAAGACAATATTGTGCAGCACTTATTAGGCCCAGTTGATCTGATGTTCTTGCTCGGCCGCTGCTAAAACTCTCATTTTGTATTTCTTTTTTATACATTCAAAAGCACAAAGCCTTTATTCATTGCTCTCACTTGAGTTTGTTTGGTGTGGTGAATTGGTTCAGATGTAAAGTTGCATTTATTCAAATGTTAAAATTAACAATTTGTTAACAAATTCAATGGCAAACATGATAATATTTTCCCATTTCTTGTGAATATATTTGCTTAGAAAAGACCCCTTTTCCTCTCAGATAACAATTTATAGAGTAGGTTACAAATGTAGGCTGAATGATAAAGCATTGGACTGAAAAACAAAGCTAAATATTTGGTCAAATCAAATCAAATTTATTTATAGAGCACTTTTTAGGCAATAAATTGTTACTCTAAGTGCTGTATAAAAACATTCAGCGTACAATAAGACAATACGATGCCCTGCTTTATCCCCACCTAACAACCCAAAACACCTATTACACATACACACACACAATGGTTAGAATACCACAAAAATTAAAGAAATAGTAAAACAAATAAAATATGAATACGGCAAAGCACAGATTAACCATTTGAGGAAAGGTAACTAAGGAGGGCTTATCCACATTGATAGGGATGGCTACATATGGCCTCAGGATTTTCTGCGATTAAACCACACACTACCAGTTTGGGCCACCCAAATGAGGAAACACTGAAATATAAAAATAGAAATAAATTAAAACTGGAGAAAGACATAACAATGTCAAATAGAAAATAAAATGTGTTACAGTAAAAGATTAGAAGTTTAACAAATTAAAATTTAAAAGCCATATTAAAAAAGTAGGTCTTGTGCCTCCACTTAAAAATATCGAGGGTCCCTGCAGACCTGATGTCCTCTGGCAGACAGTTCCATAGGTAAGTGCCAAAGTGGCTAATTGCTGCTTCATCATACATTTTGGTCCACACCCTAGGAACAGTCAACAAGCCGCTGCCAGAAGACCTCAGGGACCATGATGGCTGATATAATAAAATAAAAACAGATAGATAGGATGACCCAAGACCATTAAGACATGTAAAAAAAGGATTAAAATCCCCTTATAATTGATTCTGAAACGCAAAGCCAATGCAGCGATTTTAAAACTGGAGTATGTGATGCCTCCCCCCCAGCCCCCGTAAGCATACGTGCTTCTGAATTTTGGTGTAGCTGTAAGCTGGCAATGTTCTTTTTGGAAAGACCGGAGAGCAGGGCATTGGAATAATGTAAACAAAAGATATGAAAGCAGGCATCAGCACCTCCGTGTTTGCCTGATAGAGAAAGGGGTGGACACTGGCTATATTCATGAGATGATAAAACAAAATTTAGTTATGTTTTTGCTATATGGAACAGAATTGAGCTCAGCGTCAAAAATATAACCCACATCGTTTATGCAATCTGAAGGTTTAAAATCTTATAGTTTTGGTCAAAGTTTCTCTCTAGTGTTGACATTCTTTTACTGACCCGGCCCACCTGAGAACATAAAGCCTGGGTCCGGCCCCGAGCCAAAGTGAGTTTGATATTCCTGTTTTATGCTGACATTTTTTTTCCTCGCTCAGTATTTTCTGTAGACTACCTGGATGTGTCAGACCCCCAGAAAGCAACTTTCCCTCGTTTCCGTGATATTGAAGAGGAATACCCAGAGGCGCTTGAGTCTTCCGTGCACTTCCCTCACTTCAACCTGCTAAAGCAACAACTAAAAGGTAAGAAAAGCATGTGGTTGCATCAATCCATTTTGGATTTCTTCCATCTTTAATATTGTACTTGTCAAAACCAGCGGAGCCTACAGCAGCGCCTGTAGCCCAGACCGGGACGCCCTTGGTGAAGGGTCACACATCGTATGACAGGAGTCGCCGCCATCTTGAACCGGTTGTCCATCTCCCGGTTGCCGTGGTGATCGTCTATAAATCGCTTGGGACGTTGCTTCCAGAGAGGTTTGACCCGGATCGCAGAAGTCTAAGGTATTGGGAATTCTCTCTTTTTTTTCAGTTCATCCATATTCTCCACACATGTTGACTATTTGTTGGCACTATGTTGACTATTATTTTATTTTTTTTGCACTATGTTGACTATTTTTGCACCAAATGCATATTGCACAAACCCTTACTATACCAACTGTATGTAACATCCTACATGCCGTCATTTCTTTGTGGAAATATTGTGTAAATTATAACTATATCCTTATCCTCCTTGTTTTATAACCTTATGTTCTCTGTTCCTTATCTTCTTGTTTTCTTTACCTCACTGTGAATTGTCACAATATGTTAACCCATTTTGTAACAATGACAATAAAGGTATAATCTATTCTATTCTATTCTAAAAGGTGCACTGGATTAGAAAGTGCATCCCCCCAAAATTTGCCATTTGTGCTCTATTTTTCACATATAATGCACACTGGACTATAAGGCACATGAAACTAAAACTGCAATAAGAGCTAGACCCGACCCAAGTACAATGGTTTTAAGGTCTGACTTAGCCCGAGCCCGACCAAGTAACTTGATTTGCAGGACCAGGTGCGAAGCAAACCCGAAATTTTATTTGTGAGAACTCTGGAGCAGATAACATTTTTGATAACAAATTAAAGCCAGTCAATTTTAATTAAATCAAAGTTTAACAGACTATAATAACCATTCAACCTTTTATATTTATGTGTCTTCAGAGGTAACATTAACCCACAATTTTCCATCATTGAGTTGAGTGGAAAGTTTTAAAGCCCTTCGTCATTTTGATGGGTTGAAAATTGGGCCATAAAGCACACCTAGTGCAGCATTTTAAGAGGGAGAGGCACAAATACAAATAAGAACAATGACGGGTGGATAACAAAAAGAAAAGACGCTAACGAGAAAGAAACCCAGGCTGACCCGAATTTTGGGCCGGGTCAGACCAAAGTGTGAATCTTTATTGTTGGGCCTGACCCAGCCCCATATTTGGATCGTACTCGATCTTGGGCTTAAGATCCTATCCATCCATTTGAGCCTTTTTCAAATGACTAACCTGTTATTAACATATTTAGAATATAGTATTAACATGATGCGTTTTTATTTTAGCAATGTATATCAAACTGGTAGCCCTTTGCGCTAATAGGTTACAGAAAGTTGGACACCCCTGGTCTAAAACTGTTTTCGAAGCTCGTTGTTTAAATGCTATGTTCATAAGTCAAAACATTTACCTTTTTATAACTATAATAAGCATCATATTTATCGGAAATGCCATGTTTGCAGGGTCCCCAACCGTCCAGTGATCAACACAGCAATCGTGAGTGCAACGATCCACAGCGAGGGTCCCCCGCTTCCTTCTGTCTTAGATCCTCCCATCACGTTGGACTACTCTCTGCTGGAGACGGAGGAGAGGACCAAGCCCGTCTGCGTCTTTTGGAACCATTCCATTGCGTGCGTGTTACATACTGTGTAAAAACATCATTTCTATTTTTTGTTTTGTTGATGTGTGTTTACGTTTGTGCGTCTAGCATCGGAGATACAGGCGGGTGGTCCTCAAAAGGCTGCGAGGTCCTCGACAGGAACGACAGCCATATCACCTGTCAATGCAACCACATGACCAGCTTTGCCGTGCTCATGGATATGTCCAAAAGAGAGGTGCTGGTGTCCTATTTGGGAATTTGAAACCCGGCCAACATTTTGTCGCCTTTTATTGACTGGTGTTTCCATTCTTTTCACAGCACGGGGACGTTCTCCCCCTGAAAATCGTAACCTACGCCACCGTGTCCGTGTCGCTGTTCTTTCTGCTGCTCACGTTGATTCTGCTGTGCCTGCTACACCGGCTGCGTTCCAACCTGCACGTCATCCACCGGAACTTGGTGGCGGGGCTCTTCTTTTCCGAGCTCGTCTTCCTTCTTGGTATCAATCAAACTGACAATCCGGTGAGCTATATACTACAAATCCTTCGTAGTATTTACAAACCATTTTACAGCGAACTACGAAATAAGTATTTTCTATGAAAATTACAGAAGTCCATTCAAAAAAATCAAGCCATACTCATTTTTGTATAAATACTGTTAATTGTTAGTAGGATCTTTATGGTGCAGTAGTGCCATCTACTGGACAGTTGCAGTAACAGCAGGTCTGATATGCAGTATTTATATTGCTTAAGAACCACTTTTGACTTAAAAATGGCTCTTTTAACTCATTCAGTGCGAGACGTTTCCCTCAAAAGTGTGGATGCCAGCCAGTTTTTGCCATTTTGACTCGTTTTTTAAGGACTACAGAAAATTTTGTTCTTTAGCCTGGAGACTGATGGGCGTCACCAGGCTGTACTTGCCCAAAACACTCCACAGGAAATCGTGCCCCTATGACCCTTGTGGTTAAGGGATCCAACCAACCAATCAAGCTTTATGGTACATTTCAAAACAAGCCTCAACCCTCATCTTTCACAATTTTAGCTTTTACCATTTTTTTAATAAACAACAGTTAAACATTGATATATTTTTTTTAAATACTTCCCTAAAATATTATGGGGAAAAATGGCTTTTTGTGAAAGGATGCCTTTCAGGCAGAACTTTCGCTCAGGTGCTTTTTTGTTTTGCATTTGTGATACCTCTTAATGCTTTCCATGAACACAAGCACACTTTGCTTGCAAAATAATATTTTATTGCAATAACAATGAACTTATGCATGAGCGATTTATGGAAACTGCAGAAACTTTTCAGCGCTTGATGTTTCTGGTTACATGTAATAAACAATTTTGGTCACTTAAAGGCCGCACACACACTCTCAATCACTGGATAAAGGAAGCAAAGCAACATAAAGACGTGAGGGATCCTTGATCTGTGGACAAATATCTGAATCACGCCATTTGAGCAATGTAGTGGTGATTTATCATTCTGAAATAATTCCGAAAGGCTTGATACTTACTGATCAGCAACGCCAAAGCCTTTAGAATATATTTTTTTAATTCAATGGTTTAAAAAAATGATTTTTACATTTTGACACCCAGGGACAATGCTTCTGAAAACGTATTAATATGTTATGGCAAAATCTGAAACTTCTCTTTTGGCATTCCGACATAATTTTCAGTGTTTGGCAGCTCCGCGAATTAAAATATCATTAATTTAAGGTTCAATTGGTTGCTTATTTCAAACATTATGCTAATTCTTTTTTATAGTGAAATAAAAATCATATTTTCAAAATAATAATAGTATTATTATATAAAAAATGATACTTAATTCTTGTTTTAGGAATTACTTTTTAAAAAGGTTAGAAAAAATACTGAAAATAAGAAAAACAATTCGTCATTCTGACTATTTGCAGTGTTTTTTATTACTTTACGAGAATTATTTTTTTACAATATTTCTAAAATAATAAAAATAAGCACATGTATTTCTGTGATTTTTTTTGTGTGGTGTAAATTATGTAACATATTTTAAAAAATCGCATTATTTTTTAGAATAAAACTGTGTTTTACAATATTACTTGAAAATATTATGATATTCATATTAACATTTACTGCGACTGGCAACCAGTTCAGGGTGTCCTCTGCCCACTGCCCGAGAACCACTGAGATGGGCTCCATTACCCCCGTGACCCTACTGAGGATAAGCGGTGCAGATAATCGATGGATATTACCATTCATTGAATATTTATTTTTCTTATTGTACTATATATGGGAAATAGGAAATATATGGTATTACACTGCAAAAAAAAATTGGAATAAAAACCTACTCCTATGACCCCCCCCCAAAAAATGTCCATATTAAGTGTACATTTTCTGATTTTGCTATTTCTTTACTGTATGCTTTTTTCAATACAATGTGAAAGGTGATACTGTAATAAGACAAATTCATTTTGCTATAACAAAAGGCTGATTGACAAATTATACTCATTTTAACTATACTTTTTCTACTCAACATAGAAAAACAATTCTCAAAGTGATAGCATTATCTCAAACAGATTAGTTTGCATATTTTAAGAATTATTGCATCAAAACAACCATTTTTTTTGTGATAGGGGGATCTCCATTGAAGAGAGGAATTCTTCTCACCACTTAAAAAGAAATCCCTGATTTCAAATATGAATTTGTGCTTTGGAAAAATCCTATGTATTCTAGGATTTATTTATTTATTTGTTTGTTTATTTATTCATTTATTTATTTTATTTTTTTCAAAATCATGTAGCCCAAAGCAAAAGTGGGGAGGAGTTATGTGTGTTTGTTTTATTGGTCACTAACTGTAAAAGTGTATATTCACCTTTTTATATCTTACAGCATGTTTTAGTAATTGCAGGCACCAATTTGAGTGCCCACAATTTCAATTGGATTGAAATCTTTCTACCGGCTTGAAATGTTTACAGTATGCACAATATAGCACCCCCTTCTACGGGGTCATAAGATGTTGGAATACTTTGAAGTCTGCTCACAAACCCGCACCTCCCTGAGTAGAGACGTGCTGCGACTGGTACCTGTCTCCAGAAGTGGGCCTCATAGCACTTGGCCCTGGGGCACAAATTCTAATTTAACCTGATAAATCTCTCCCATGTGTCTTTTTTTTCTCCTGAAAAGATTGGACACTTTGCATGTTTTGGCATTAGACTAGGATTTACATCTGCTTTTATTCCAGTATGCTGGAGATAAGACCCTTTGTAGGCTTTTGGGAAGTTCTCATCTGAAAGTGTAGCACACTGTTTTTGCATCGTAAAATACCAGGAAAACGTGGAAAATGGACTTTGCAGCTAATTGTATTACAGTAGACCCACAAGATACCACATTAATCCCCTCTATAGTGTGTATTGCAAAGTGCTGTATACAAACCTGTTGTCACTTGTGAACCTCTGGTACGCCAGATAAAAAAACAATAAAATAACAAAATTGTGTATGTTGAATACTACTTATGTTTAATATACGTGTCTATGATTAACTAACATTATAAAGAAATGTAAAGGAAGAATTAAATTGTATTTCCCTTTGGTGTGACATGACTTGAGCTGGTACAGGAGAGTTAGTGGGTGAACGCAAAGGAGGGGATGAGACAGCGTATTAAAAGTATTCTAAAACTTTTACTTGCAATTTTTGTCATGCCTTTGGAAAATGTCCTTCCTTAATCGTCCCCTTTTTATAATGGTCATAATCGGCGATTGGTTACGGCAATGCAACTTAGCGTGGGTAACCTTTCATGAGCTTCCTTTGTATTTCCTGATAATAGCTAGCTTTGTTTCCATGGGTATCATGCTTTTGCTTCTCCCTCAAGCATCGCAGGGCCCTACTGTATGTTTTTCATGTTCTTGTACACTTGCATCGATTGTTTTAAACAAAACTAATTGATATTTAGGGTTTGATTGAAATAAAAGAATGCAATTTCTTTGTAACAAAATGCCCGTACCTTTTTTATTTTATTTTTTATTTACTTAAAATTGCCCAAAAAATTGGGTTAACAATTGGGACCAACTTTTAAGGAGGGGGGTTGTTAGAAATAAAATTACCAGATCACATCAAATTTAATCTTTCCGTTGAACAGTGGGATTTCTTCATATGAAGTGGGGATGTTGATGTTTTTTGGTCTGAAAAAAATGTTACAGCAAATTTAATTTAAAGCCCTAATGTGTAATATTTGACAAGTAGATGGCACTATGTTTTCTGTCCGAGTGAGGGCCAGTGATACATGGCACAGCGTGGCGGAAGGATGTCAGACAAACATGGCGCCGGTATAAGTGGGGATTGCACGGTGTGAAAGAAATACAAATATTTCGATCTAGGATTTTTTTTTTTAAATGAACACTGGTATGATAGTTCATGTATTTTTGCCTAGTATCCAAATCAATGTTTTTTTTCTTTTCTTTTTTACTGGATGAAAGTTTTTTTTTGTCCCAGTAGGAGGCACTAAATATTACACACTGTCTATTTAAGCAAATCAATAATGAATATGGTAGCATTAACATTTCCACATTTCATGGTTGTTTTATATAACTTGACTCAATTTGGGGTCCAAAGGGTTTTAGTACACCTCATTTTTCATTTTGTTTTGTACGAAACAATTAGCGGTAAAGTTCTGAGGTTGTTTTACAAAAAAAAATTCCGTTATATTGGCGTGTTTCTCTTTCTCTGGCTCTCTGATGTAACATCCAAACTTGCCTACCAAAATAAAGCTGATGACAGGAATATTAAAGGTTTCTTATTTGCCTTTATTTCTTCCTTGGCAGTTTGTGTGTACGGTCATAGCCATCCTCCTGCACTACTTCTACATGTGCACCTTTGCGTGGATGTTCGTGGAGGGTCTGCACATTTACCGCATGCTGACTGAGCAGCGCAATGTCAACCATGGCCACATGAGGTTCTACTACGCCATGGGTTGGGGTATTCCGGCTATCATCACTGGTAAATCAAAACAGAGAGAAATAAACACTTACTTTAAGGAACTTCCTGGATGCTAATTGGTTTTCCTTCATTTTAGGTTTGGCTGTTGGCTTGGACCCTCAAGGTTATGGAAACCCTGATTTTTGTTGGCTGTCTGTTCACGACACACTAATATGGAGCTTCGCTGGACCCATATTTGTTGTGGTCTTGGTGTGTTATGACCCTGAAATGTTAACCATTCCAAAGCGCTACAGCAAAATTATGATTTTGTTAATATAATTTTTCTTTCCATAGGTGAATATAGTGATCTTTATCCTGGCTGCAAAAGCTTCCTGTGGTCACAGGCAGAAAGCAGTTGAGAAGTCGGGCGCTATGTAAGCTACGTCCACAGATGTCACGTGTACACTGGCTTAAAATTTATTTTCCTATGATCATTTTTGTTCATTTTCTGTCTTTTTCTTTAGCTCAGCACTTCGCACAGCCTTTTTGCTTTTGCTGCTCATCAGCGCAACCTGGCTGCTGGGGCTAATGGCAGTCAACAGTGACGTGCTTACCTTCCACTACCTGTTTGCCGGGTTTAGCTGTCTGCAGGTGAGTTCTTTTGGCAGCCAACCAATGGGCCCCTTACACAAGAGATAATTTTTCAATTTGAATAAAAAAAAAAGTAGGCACCAAATGTTGCTGAACATAGCAGAAATCATCTCCAGGGACTTTTCCGTAGATTTCAACACATATCAACAAAGTAAATACTGTAATATCTCATGTGTCATGAAATGCAAAATCCCGGGAAGTATAGCTATATTTTTTATTATAAACATAATAACTAGGTATCCATCCATCTAATATCTTTTACTTGCATTAATAAGATAATTATCAAGTATATATTTTTTAAAATTTATTTTAAATTATGGTAGTAAGAAATATAGTACAATAGGAAAATAGTTGACAACTTAACTAAACAATGCAGTATGAAACCGTCTTTGAAGACAATTTTTTCTCATACATAGGGAATCTTCATCTTCCTCTGCCACATTATTTTCAACAAAGATGTGAGAAGGCATCTCAAAAATGTCTTCACGGGAAAAAAGAACCTCCCGGACGACACGGCTACCACTCGAGCCTCTTTGCTTACGGTCCGTGAGTTCATCCATTCTGAATTTCTTTATCGAATTATTTTTATTGTGCTGTTTCACTGAAATTTGTCTAACCGCGTCGTAAACAGCGCTCCCTCAACTGCAACAACATGGACGAAGGCCACATGTTCCAATCAGCCATGGGAGGGTCCAACATGTCCCTGGACGGCACGCTCAGGTCAGGAAAGAGCCGCAGCAGCTACCTGGCTTACGCACTCAGGAGGTACACGCCTACTTACCGCATGACTGCTTTTCCCTTTAGGATGCTTTGTCTTTCTAATGCTTTCTTGCCAGTTGCCTCAGCTCTGTACTAAAATCAAGGTTCCACCAAGGTCTTAAAAACTTGACGCAATCTTAAATTTGATTAATGCATTGAAAAGCTTTTACATTTTGTCTACACATCTTAAATTTAACTCTCAAATGTCTTAATTTTTCTCTGTCCTATTTGTGTGACAGAGCTAATAACTGTATAATAAGTAAACGAACTAAAGTGTGGAACACTTTGACCTAAAATTATTTGTCATTTTCTCCTACTTTATCAATATCTGACCGATAAATGCAATGTGTTGGTCGGAAAATCCAGATTTCCACGTTTTTGAGAATGCAGTATCTAACACGCTGTTGTCGTCGGAGTAACTTTGGGACGAGAAAGTGTAGGTTTAACCCCTCGTGGTTGAGTGATTTCAAGTGTAAGTGGGCTCTGGCTTGCGCCTCAGTCCCACTCTTAGTCGCCCCTTGGTGCCTGCGCGGTCCGGGCTCCCTTGCAAACCAAACCTCAGCCACCTGGTATGCAAGAGCCTTCCCTGGTCCTTCAGCACGGGCGGAACTTTAAATGCCCCACCGTTGCGGCTGGGTGGTGTTGGGGCCGTTACGACTTGGCACCTGCCTCCCTCGCCTCTATGCCATAATAGGTGTCAAATTGTTGGATGTGGCCTTGATTGGTCTTAACAAGTCTTAAATTTGAAAGGAATAATCCTGGGGAACCATGTAAAATCACCAATATCCATGCTGCTGCTTTCCTTTTTTCCCTTTCAAATCCACTGAAGCCACAGCTTTTTAATACACACATTTCAGTCCTCACAGAAATGACGTTTAGCCTAAGCATTATTAGAATAAACCCTTTTTTATCGCTGGAGTTATGTTCCCCAAATAACCCTTGATAAGCAAAATCCCTGAAGAAGAAATCTTTATTTTTTTACAATTACAGTGGACCCTCAGTACCTCAAAACCCTAAAATAAGAAAACTGTACTGTATATAATTAGTACTACTTATGTGTAATATATGTCTACATGATTGATAAAAACATTATAAATAAATATACATGCAAATGAAACATTTTTACACGACTTTAGAGTCGTAGAGTAAGCCGGTGGGTTCAGAAGGGGGAAGAGAAAGCGACAGCGCATAGAAAATGAAACTGATTTCTAAACTTCCACTTTTGAAAAAGATTGCTATAATCACATCTTTATTTTTAATAAAAGTCCCTATACAGTAAGACCTCGGTTATCGCGGTTAATGGGGACCAAAACCACCCGCTAAAAGTGAAAATCTGCGAAATAGTGACACCCCTTCAAGAAAAAAAAAAAATCTCATCTCATCTCGTTATCTGCACCGCTTATCCTTATTAGGGTCGCGGGGGGGGGGCTGGAGCCCATCCCAGCCATCTCCGGGCAGTGGGCAGGGGACACCCTGAACTGGTTGCCAGCCAATCGCAGCTGCAAATCACATTAGTTCTCGCAGCTAGCTGCGTTTTTCATCGAAGCACGAGCCGAGTGATCCACCGCTAAGAGTCGCACAGCTGGGCAATTTTACGTCCGCCCGGGACGATCGGAGACAAATTCACGACAGGTTGTATACTTGCGCCGCACCGCGGGTGCTGTTCGGTCACTCCCGCGAGCGAGCCCCTAACCCGCGCTGCGGGTACTTTCGGGCGCGATACGAATGACAGCGACACAGTTACGGGGGTCCCGCGCCCTACCGCTGCCTTTCGCCTGCCGCACGCGGACGGCCGCCTGTCTCGCGCCGCGCTACTGGGGTCGTCGGACGAGCGGGCTCCCCCCAGTTACGGGGGTAGCCCGATCACGCCCGCCGCCTTTTCTCGCGTCGCGCCGTGTGACGCCGCGTCCGCCCAACGCGCTCCGTCGCGCGGCCCGGGAGTGACCTCCGCCGATTATTCCCCACCGTAAAGTGCAAAGGTCGTAAGGCAAGACCTGGTGGTATTTTCTATTATATGCTTTTGACATTAGGAATTTTAGAGAAACTTTGAGAATTGCACTTAAAGTGTAAATATTAAACCACAACGTTATTGATGGACATATGGAGTAGTAGCGGAGTGTTTAGCCAATCAAATTCAGAACATAATACACGATGCAAATCAGTGAAGTGGCTAAACCATGAAATTAAACTGCGAGGTTTCACTTGATATGTTTAGGTCAAATTTAATTGATTTTCACTGAACTGCAACTCATAAGCATGCTTCTCAAAGAACTAAAACAACACATCTCCAATTACCTACTTGTATGTATTTGTGCATACACATGCATGCAATATAATTGTTTCTATTTCTAAATTCAAACAATCTGGCCTGTCTTTTTGATCTTTTTCCACATTATTTTATTAGATTTAACATGACGCAAAGCATGCATGAAAACACTTTCCCAAAGATCTACCACATTCCTATTTTTAAAGCTTACATGCCTTGAAGCGAGGGCTTAACAAAAAGCTATTAGATGCTTCCATCTGCTGTGCAAAGTTGGTATATTTTGAAATGATATTCAGCTGAAAGTCTCATTGCTTGATGTGTATTAAGGGGTCCTACCAAAAAAATGAATAAACAAAGAAATGATGAGAATTCTTGTTACTGGGCGTCAACATTGATGATATTTCCTTTTGGCGAGTTTTAAAGTGAAAAATATGAGAAAAGGATTTCTATATGAATGACTTTAGCATATCAAACAATCCTACAAGGTGAAGTTCTATTTTCCATTTTCACCAGCTTAAGCATCAAAAGGTGATCACTCCTCTCACCCAAGTTCTACCAATTCATATTCTTTGCAGGAGGCTTTAACAACTTTTCGATTAGACCTGCGCTCATAAATATGTCACGAGAGTAATATGAGCCCACCTGGAGGTTATTGTGCGCCAACGGGTGAGGTGACGTGGCGTGCCGCCCGGCACCGGAGGCAAACAAGCTAGTACAGTAGATGTAGCCATTAGGTCGCGGCATACCTGCAAAGAAGGGAATTTATGACTGACACGCGTCTGCATATTTGTCTTTGTGGCTGCTGGCCATAGCCATACCGCAGAGTCCACTCGTCAGGAACGTGTTTGTCCTCCAGCAGGATTGTAGAGCATACGAGTAATTTTGAGACAAAATTCATCAAAACCGCCAAACCCGCTCTCCAAACAAAAGCAATTTATTCAGCACATTTTATTTCGCTGTGTGACATTAGATGATTTGATAAAATTCATGACATAATAATAATGCCAGAGCCCTGTCCCATATCAACAAATATACCACTTTAAACTTGTCTCCCTTTGCTATGTGTACAGAAATCTGCCCAACACTACTGCTCACTCAATCAAATTGCTTTGTTTGGTTGGCTGGAGTTTTGGGGTGTTTACAGTTTTTTCTGTGTTTTTATCATAAAGTTTCTAACAGTGAACATGCATGATTTAATAAGCATCCATTTCTTAGCGACATACAGCCAAAAAGGGTCTGTTGGTGTGGCACCTTGACTGTAAACTTTAGTTAAGAAGAGTCTTTACATACTGGACCGAACCATTGAGTTTGACAGCGTTGCTTCGGCTTTGCACGCACCAAACTCGTTTTTGCGCCAGCCATAATTGCAACCCTACTGGGTAAACTTTTCAAGAGCAACATTTTATCTATGGGGGGGGGATTTAAGAATTCCATAAATTCTTAAATGGAATTGATCAATTATCCATTATCCGTTACCGGTCAAATCATAATACACTACAAAGCCAAGAGGCCGAGACACTTGCTCCCAGCCAAGAGGCTGAGTCAAGGTCCTAGCCTCAGGGCCAAGCAGCGATCAGTGTGAATGCACCGTTCCCGGAGGTACTGCAATACCGGGCCGATGCGTGGAGTGGACAGAGCAAGCTCTTATTCCATCTCCCAATTGCAAAAATCAACTGAGCATAAAGTACTCAGTTCATCAGCATTAAGTACTCAGTTCATGAAAAGAGCCATATCTGGCTCGGAGCCATAGGTCCCTGACCCCGCTGTAGAGGATGAATGCAGGCTGTGACATCACAACACTTTGAGATGATGTCAAACTGCTTGCAGTTTATTCCCCTTTCTTCCTTCTCAGGGACGAGTCAGGCCAGAAGCCCAGCAGCTCGTCCGGGATGGCCAAAGGACAGACTGATCTGGACGGGCCTCTTTTCCACAGAAGCGGCTCCAAGAGGGATGGTGAGTGGTTTAGTTAAATAAATCAAATGCATTGTCCCATTTTATGATACTTTCTTGTGTTAGACTCCGACTCTGACAGCGAGCTGTCATTGGACGAGAACAGCTCCTCTTACGCCTCGTCTCACTCGTCGGACAGTGAGGACGACGAAGTTGACGACAAGCCCAAGTGGAACAATGAGAGGCAGCCGCTTCACAGCACACCTAAAGGTAGAGCTCTGATTTGAAGGAGGCAGGATGTTATAATTTTGATCTCCTTTTTTTTCCTTTTGTTTTACATAATGGCCGCTTTAATTGTTTGCCATGCAATGGCAGCAAACTAGCTGTATGTATTCATTTTTAATTTATTTCTTATAACCTATGCAACATACAGGACAATTGTAAATTCTGGGCAAAGCTGATCATTCTCAAGAGATTCCTTTAAAAATCATTGGTTGTTTAGAGGCGGGAATTTCAGGTACCGTATTTTCCGCATTGTAAAAGCAAAGTCAAATTCTGGCCAATTTGGGGCTTTGGGGGGGTATCTTGCAGTCGGTAAAATATGGTATTTCTTTGTAATCTTTTCATGCACCAAGAAATGAATGATAGACCTATATCTACAAGCAAATGCTAAAAAAATTGTTAACAAAAATTAGGAAAAAAGGTCAATACTTACTTTTTTAAAAAATCTGCACATACTTTCTTTTCCAAAATCATGCAGAGCCTTTCATAGCCTAAGCGAGGCGTCACAGTCAAAGCTGGAGGCAAAAGAATACACCCCTGAAGAAACCAAGCTTTCGTATCTGCTAGTTCAGTGTTAAGATGTAATCATGTTTTGTGTTTGTGTGCCAGAATCGGAGAAAAAAAGATTTGTGATCGTAAATTGAAGTTTTACAGGATGATATTCCTGATCAAAAAAAAAACAGTTGTAGTTGAATGGTTCAAAACGAAAAGATTGGACTGAGGCACTCATCTAAAATGCAGCAAACACTTCATATCAGGTAAGAAATTAAAAGGTTTATGATTGTTGCTATGAGTCTATATTTATTACTATATTTTCTTAGCTTCAGCTAACTGCTTGCGTGTAGCCTAAATGCCATTAAGATATGCGTCTCCTAGAAAAACAAACAAAAAAAATTAAATACCTGAATAATTAAATGTATCTAATAAATTACTTGGATTGTGTGCCCCACGGTTGTTTGCAATGGGTCCCTGTTTTTATTTTAGACCCACGCAGTGTTTAAAAGGCTACCGTTGGCATTTAGGCTACACACTAACAGTTAGCTGAAGCTAAGAAAATAATATGATGTTTTGCAGATACAATAATTAATATGGACTCGATAGCAGCAATCATAAATGTTTAATTTATTTTACCTGATACGAAGTGTGCGCTGCAAACTTGGGCACTTTTGATGAGTGCTGTGGTCTAATCTTTTCCCTTATATGCGCTTTAACCACAACTATCTTCTTTATCTTTGATCAGGAGTGTCCGGTGGGATCCTGTAGATCCTCAATTTACGATCAGTAACGTTTTTTCTCTGATTCTGGCACACATACACACATGACGACAGTTAGCAGCAAAAACAGCTTTCTTTCATCTGTCTTCTGACCAGCGCAACTGTTCTTTTGCCTCCATGCTAAGCCCTACTCGCCGGATATGTCACAATGTTTACAAACAAATAAAAGGGTCTATAACTAACCCCCCATTCCATGTGTTTTCCTCCCAACCTTTTAGTGGAGTCCGTGTCCAATCATGTGGCGCCGTACTGGCCGACGGACGCCACCACGGCTAGCGATAGCGAAGAGCCTGGCGCGCCGACCCGGTTGCGCGTGGAGACCAAAGTAAACGTGGAACTGCACCAGGAGAACAGGACCAACCATGAAGTGGAACAGGACCAGGGCAGAGAAACGTCTCAGGATAGAGAGAAAGAGCCCATGACGCCAACTGGTCAGACCAACCACCAGCCTGAACAGAGAAAAGGTACGGGAGTGTATTATACCTGTATGTTATGTTGTTTTCTTTTTTAAAGAAAGTGAATGCTAGGAAAGGACAGATGTTGTGTGACACTGTATAATATATGATCACTAGATGTCACTGTAATGTGTAATGCAACTCAAAACGATGTGGGAGAATAAAAACTACAGAGACTCGAGGTGACCCAAGCGCACATTTTTTTTACTTATCCTTTTAGAAAGAAAGAAAAAAAATAAATAAGGCAAAGGCAAAAAAGGAAATCGTAAAATAATACATCAAAAGCTAAGAAAAAAATGGGAAAAAGTAAAGAAATAAAGGAAAAATGTTAAAAGGGGAGAAAAAATAAGGAAACAGCAAGAAGTAATAAAGAAAAAGGGGGAAAACAAAAGAAAAACCAAGACTAAGGGGGAAAAAGAGAAAATAAAGGAAGAAAAGGGAAAGAAAAAGGAAAAGAAAAAGGGGGGGAAGTAAAAAGAAGAAAAAATTAACAAGCAGGCTACACTTAGCAGCGAGAAGGTGGACAATTCTGTCAGCTCTCTTTGGGTTGCTCTCATGTTAGGTAAAATAAATGCATTTTTCTTGACCTACAGGTTTTTGAAAAAAATGCATGTTTTCATGATAGTTTAGATATTTTGGCTTATTCAAATTATATATATATTTTTTTTTTAACAAATGAAGGTTGGTTTTTTTACCTCTAGGAGGCACTAAATAATGCACAATGTTCCCAACAATGATGATGGAGATCTGACCTGGGAACTCCGGTCCTTGAGGGCTGCATATACTGTATGATTTTTAAGGTTTCTCTTCTTCAAAAAGGAACTTGTTACCAATCCTGGTGATTGGAATCATATATATTTGAGCAAAGAAACTTCAAAATTCATGCAAGATATGCGGCCTTTGAGGACCAGAGTGCCCAGATCTGATGCAGATGGTCTTTCTAGATGCCCAAACAATGCTCAACCTGATGACCTAAAATCACAAAAAGAATAATAGAGAAAACAAAATATTACACAAAATATAACCCAAACTTAACCAATTAGACCACATTCCAAGCAATTTGTTAAAAGTATTTTGCTCATCTATCGACAGAAGATAACAAAATTAAGGCAAATTTCTTATTTTTGTCAGGGATCCTGAAGAACAAGATTTGTTACCCGCCCCCCCTGACTGACAAGAACATGAAGAACCGTCTCCGGGAGAAGCTGAGCGACTACAACTCGACCACTATCTCTTCTCCGCCACCAAGCTACAACGTGGCCACAGCTCCCTCCCCGACATCCCTCAACATCATGGCGCCCTTGTCCCGACGGAATTCATCAGCTTCCAATGACAACGGTCGAACCGGCAACAACGGGGCACTCGTCAAACCAGCTGTTGCGCCCCGACCCCAGGTCGCCGTAGGATCGGCGCCGCCCGGGGTCCACCGCGACACCAATGGCGGGATGCAAATGCACTTCAAGTCCGGGACAGTCAATGGCGGAAATGGCACAGACTCAGAGTGAGTTATGATGTCAATGTGCAATACGGTTATCCCTCGTTTATCGCGGTTAACAGGGACCAGAACACCCCGCAATACAGAGATCCCTCGTTTTTCGCGCTTATGGGGACCAGAAGCACCCATGAAAAGGGAAAATCAAAAAAAGTAGTGTTCCAGAGATTGAGAGAGATGTCTCTTCCCTGAGAAGGAATAAACCAGCGAAACCTGAGGTAGCAAAGGGTCTTTTTACACCAAAACCTTCAAAGTAGCCCCCTCCCCCATTTGTATCATGCGCTCTGGCCGCACAGTTGGTGATCATTATGGCGGAAAATATGGAAAAAGAGCAGCAAATCATGTCACAAATGTGCTTTCTCAGCAATAGTCCACTATTGAACGGCAATAGTCTACTTGGGATAATGGACCACAGCTGCATAGGTGTTGCTCATTTTTGGCAGATAAAACAGATTGATATAGCTGTCATGAATGACACAAATTTGCTCCCTCAGTAGTCGACTGGGGATAATTGATCACGGCCACAGCTGTACATTTCCTTTTAGGCTGGCCATAACAGGACTACTAATCACGGCAGAATGAGCACAGTTCATATCAGGCGGAAATACAGTAATGGCAAAAATGAGTTCTGCCCACACCTACTCTCAAAAATACTCCACTGAGGATAACTGATCACAGATGTGCAGGTGCTCTTCATTTTAGGCAGAAAGAAAGGAAATAAAGAGCCGCCACGCATGACACAATTTGGCTCTGTCAGCTCCCACTCTCAGCAATAGTCTATTGGAAATAATGGATCATGGCCAAAACAGTGCAGTTCATTTCAGGCGGATCGAACAGAAAAAAGACCCGCCATGATACAATTCCGCTCTGTCAGACCCCACTCTCAGCTATAGTTGATAATGTATCATAGCCAAAACTGTAGGGTTCATTTTAGGCAGGCCACAATGACACGCTTCAGTGGTCCAAATTCCCCCAAAAAAGTGCTTTGCCGGCCCCTGCTCTCAGCAATAGTCAACTGGGGATAATAGACCGTGACCACAACTGTGCCGTTAATTTTAGTCGGAAATACAGTAATGGCAAAAAAGAGCTGCCAGATCCGTTAAAAGAGCGCTCTGCTGACCCCTGCTTGCAGCAATATGCGATTAAAGATAATGGATCGCAGATATATAATAGATTTTCATCTTGGGGGCAAAAGATAAAACTGAAATATCCTGGAGAAACTAATCAATACACAAGAGGCTATTTTAGTGAGTAACTGAGAGTTTGCTTTGATCAGTCACCTGGACTACAAGTCCAAAAATCCTTTGGGGCATTAAAATATTCAAGATGTGGGTACATTATTTGAATGTTTATAAATGGGCAAGTAACTGGAAAATAAAAGGACTAAGCTGACCATTGCAATCTGAAAACTGGAAGTTGTACTGAGACCTTGATCAAATTATTGTGCATTTTTACATGGCTTTACAGATTAACAGCAGCTGGCAATAGTTTGTATGGCGTTATCCTGCATGCTACACCTAAACAAGGCACTATAAAATGTGTCTTGGTGCATGGATTACGTATCAATTATGGACATTTATTATGGGCCATGCAAACAATTAAGGTAGCATTTCTATGTGGTTAATTGTAATGGGAGGAACTTACTGCAACTGAAAATATAAACTAAGTCATTTTTTATACAACACCTATATGGTGAGAAATGTATACATACACAGTATTCACAATTTACTCAAAAATCATATGTCTTGATAAATGCACACACAATTCAAAATTGCATATGTAAATTGCAGATATATTTACATGATTCACACCCGAATTCTCTTTTTCATGGTACTGGAGAAATTGGATAATTGGCTTTGAAAGTCCTCAAAAGTGCATGAATTTGGCAAACCCTGTTTTTGGAACGCAAAAAAGTGAGGGATTAATGTACCGGATAAATTTGTTTCCAGTTGTTGCCTGCATGTAAACGTACCCACTAATGCTAAGCTAATATTGCTAACATGAGCTTCATATCATCTTAATGGCAAAATAGCATCCCACTTGATATTGCATGAGCACTTCTTCACCCCTTTGCATTCACCTGGCATGTTGTTGTCTTCCCCCTTTGCCACCCTGCAAAACTTCCCCCACCTCCCTCCACATTAACAGTGGCAGTAACGAGACTTCGATCTGACCTGTTAGGGACATCCAGACCAGTCCGCCGCTATGAGAGGAGAAGACCGGACTCGGGGGACCCCAATCCATTCTCCCTCCGTTTTCTCCCGAGATCAGTATTACGCAGTCGAAGAAAAGAAGGAACGATAAAGGGAACAAGAGTGGAGGATGACGGAGTGCCAAATGCTTCAAAGGACTCAAAGGGGAGCAGAAACTGTCAAAGTGAAGACCCCTTTTTTGGAATGTATTGAAAATGTCAATGGTAGGAAACATGTTGGTACATTTGTACGATAGGATTTCAAAGACTGAAAAAAAACCACCGAGAAAAGCTCTCAAAAATGGTGCAAAAATGTCAGGAATCCATCTTTGTTTTTTGTGTTTTTCTTTCATCAAACTCCAACAATCATTAGATGAGTGTTGAAGCCTTCCAAACACATTTTTGTCGAGGACCATTCCTGCCAAATGTAGAAACAAGCATAATGGCACGGCGCTGCGTGGCTCGGCTTTGCCAGGCATTCTACTTGGGTGAGGTCGTTGGGGTCGTGGTTTGTTGAAAAAGCACAAGGGAGCCATTAGGGAGTGCCAAAAAGCTGCATGGCTGCATGAGGCTCTACAGCTGGTTGCACACGAAAGCAGATGTTTATCAATTATGTTGGTATTTATAGGGGGTGCATTGACACCAAACCTAGATAAAAACACTCCCAGAGCATTAAGTAAAACTGTAAATTTTCAGGAAAATTGGTTCAGCCGTTTCGAAGCCCGTAAGCCACATGCGGGATTTATTTCTACTGTAAATGTACCAGTATACATACCTAGAAATATATACCATATTAATAAAAGAACACATAAATAAATCACATAATACCCAAATATATATATATATATATATATATATATATATATATATATATATATATATATATATTTTTTTTTTTTTTTTTTAAATGCAATTCATTCATATATTTATGGATTTTGTAATTTATTTAGTAATGCATTATTTTGTGCATTGTATCGTATATTTTTTCGTGTATTTTATCACAACAACATTTTATCCAAAAGAAATTGTCACCCATAGCTGATTCAAGACTGATGAACCAAAAGCTGAAAAGCTCAGGCAACTAGGCCGCTTTCTCATTTAAAAAAAAAAAAAACATTTTCTTCTGACAAAATACATTAAAAAAAAAGCGAATACTTTAGAAAATTCATGACAAAATATAAGACAAAATACATGACAAAATAAATACAGAAAACAAATCCAAAATAAATGAAAGAATACACAACAAACTCTACGAAAATATACGTGACAAAATACATGAAAGAATTTATACGGAAATAAGGAAATGACAAAATACACAACACATGTTATTACAAAATACTGTATAATACTGAAATGGATAAATAAAAAAATACATGACAAATACATCAAATACATAACATAACCAAATATATGACAACATATACAAAACACATGACAGAATATATGGAAAAATAAATACGGAAATAAAATCATATAAATGACAAAATACATGACATATACACAACAAAAATATGTGACAAAATAAACTAAATAAATAACGAAAAAATAGTAAAAACATCACAAAATAAATGATAAGATACACAACAAAATACGCAACAAAATAAATGACAATTTCATGACATAAGAGGTGACCAATTTAATACCAAAATAAATAAATGACTTAATACACCACAAAATAAATACCGAAATGAATAAATGACAAAGTACACCAAAAAATATACGACAAAATTAATGACTAAATAAATACCGAAATAAGAAAATGACAAAATATAAGGCAGAACAAATGACAAACTACATGACAAAATCAATTTTGAAATAAATGACAAGATGTACGACAAAATACATTACAAAAAAGAAAAAAGAATAAATGACAAAATACATGACAAACTACATGACAAAATTGATTCATTCATTCATTATCTGCACCACTTATCATCAGTAGGGTCGCTGGGGTGCTGGAGCCCATCCCAGCTATCTTCTGGCAGTGGGCAGGGGCCACCCTGAACTGGTTGCCAGACAGTCGCAGGGCACACAGAGACAGACAACTCACTTGCTCATTCACACCTAGGGACATTTTGGACAATCCAATTAACCTGACATGCATGTTTTTGGAATGTGGAGGAAACCGGTCTGCACGGAGGAAACCCACGCAAGTACGGGGAGAACATGCAAACTCCACGACCATGACTCCATGACCTCAGAACTGTGCCACACGCGCTAACCACTGCGCTGCCGTGCTGCCCTACATAACAAAATAAATTTCTAAATTAATAAATCACACAATAACTGACAATATGCATACAAAAAGAATAAATTGCACTCGTGTCATATTTAAAAGTTTCACGTGATTTCATTTTTTCATATGTCATAGGTATTGACTCATTTCTACATTTACTTGTACATATTGGCAGGATCGGTCCTCCTCCATACATTTGGTTTTGAAAGAAGGAGAGCACTCATAGAAGGACGGAAACGTCCAAGCACTAAAAAGCCGTTCTCACACTTCTCGTCAACATTTTTCTCCGTTTTTTCGCCCGACCTTCCAGTTCGAGGACCAGAAGTTCAAACGCAGCTAAACTTTGTGAGTTATGTTTACCGTCACCAGGTGCCTTTTGTCCTCTTTCCACCTTGCCTCTTCAATATTATTTTTGTAATGTTCCGACACTGGAAATGTTTTCTAACATAATTTATTTTTTATGCTTCTCAGACACTGGAGTCAAAACATATGTTGAATTAAAGATGTTGACTTTGTACTTGCTGGGATCATTTTTTGTTTTGTGCCTTCTTAGAAATTAAAGAATAATATCGTTAAGTGCATATAATCATATACCAGTGCCATAGCCCCCGAGTGGCAAAATAGCACATTTTGTACTCTTTCTGGGAGATTAATACAGAGGAGGGGATTCCCAGCCCTCTCGCTCAACCCAACAGATGTGTTGCAACATCTTGTTGGGGGTCATTAGGTGACCAAACCCACCAATTCCAACCCCTAATGCCAAGCAGGATTGTAATGGGTAACAATGTTGTAAGTCTTAGGTATGAGGTTCGAACCAGCAACCTTCCAGTATCAGGGCGGGCGCTCTACCCCCAAGGCCAGGACACATTGTATACATGTAATGGAATAATTTAATTCGATTTTTCCTTTGCTTGAAGTGATTCGAGCTGGTACCATGAAGTAAGCGGGTGGATGCAGAAGGTGGCAGCAAAATAATTTCTCATTTTTATATTATACTAATTATCTGCCCATGAGGTAATACAGGAGTCTCAAACTTGATTTACTTGAGGGCTGTCGAAGTTAGGGTCTAGATAAGGTACAGGCTGATTAGGGTTTTCCAGAAAACCTCTGATATAAAATCTTGGACTGTTGCACTTTTAACAAAAATTACTTCACAAAATAAGATCCAAAAACAGGACAAAAATGAAACCATAATTTGCGTGGGCTGCATTTACAAGAAAAGGACAATGTGTATTATCTGACCTGTAGATGTCACTGTATTTTATAGTGCAACCAGAAAAAGTGCTACAAAGACCCAAGAATGAACACAAACTACGGAAACTCAAAGTGACCAAAAAGCACCATTGTCCTTTCATTTTTCCCCCAGCTTTTTGAAGAGAAAGAAGGAAAAAGAAAAGCTAAAACGGAAAGAGAATGAAAAAGGTAGAAAATGGAGAGACAAGGGGGGGTAAATAAAAAAGAAAAGTAAATCAGGATAAATGAAAGAAAATATAGAAACAAGAAATGCAATGCTGTTTTTGTGGTACTTTTTGCAGTAAGATGGCGGACAATTATCCTATTGTATGTAAAATAAATGCAAATGTCTCGAACTACAAGCATTTTAAAACATGAAAGCTAACATGATATTTTGCTTATTTTTTAAGTAAATATATTTTTTCATCAAATATTTTTCCCCCTTTGATGTTCTGAATAATACACAGTTCTTTAAACTTTCATGTTAAGGCGGGGGACCCAGACTGTCACCTCACAGGCAGTAATTGGCCCTCGGGCTGCAAGTTTTAAACCCTTGAGGTAGTATAAGGAAATAGATTTGGTTTCAAGAAGCTGTTTATAATTGCACTGCAAAAATAATGAAATAAATAAAGGTACATTGTACAAGGCACTAAAAATTACACACCGTCCCTTTAAGGACACCTCAAACAACGCATCCCACCATTAGCTCAGTTATGTTTTGTTCATTTTTAAGTAAAAAAAGAAAATAATTCAAATCAGCAATTATTTAAAGGCACAGTGTGTAATATATAGGTCACTTAGTAATACAAAAAACCTCTATTCAGTATTAAAAAAAACATTGATTTCAATAACAGAAAAAAATACATAAACTATAATCCAAATTCCTATTAATTGTACATATTATATAATCTTTTTACTTCTTGTTGGCCCTTTTTGATCCGTTCTCATTCACATTTAAAAAGTTGAAAGTAGAATTTTTTTTTTCTATTAAGTATGTCTTAACTAACAGTAGTTAGTGTCACACAGTGGTCTTCAACGTGGCGCCTGGGGGCACCAGGGTGCCCCCTAAGGACAGTTGAGTTGCCCGCTGAAAATAGCTCACCAGTGCTGGGTCTTTGTGATTTTCTAGTAAAAATCTTTTTTTTTTATTGGTTGACTGAGTCTATATAACCCTATTTTTGATAATTAAGTTAATAATAGCATAGTAAAATCATAGTAATAACATGTGAAGTTGATATTTAAGAAAATGAATACATTCCAGTTCATATAGTTCATGAACAAAAACAAATCTATTCAAGTATTGATAATTATTTTAAAGCAATTAATTAAAATAATAGAATGAGAATCTATTTATGAATGAAAACACATTCATCTTTTTATTGATTTATTTTATAGGTAATACAACAAACGGCATTGGTTTTATAGATCTAATGAGTGAAAAAAATTGCAGTTTTTTTCAGCTAGCTATCTGGCTACCTTTTTAGCTTTGTGAATAGCCATCATCCTACCTTTTTAGCTACATGGAAAGGTCCCTGCATCTTTTTCCTCATGTTGAGGTTTTTGAGTTCTTCCTTGCCCTCATGTAGGTTTTAGATGAGGGGATGGTGTAATAATAGTCTGTAGTTTGCAATAATTTGTGGTCTGTGCAGCCCTTTGAGACTCTTTGTGATTCAGGGCTATACAAATAAACATGATTTGACTTCATCTCATCAGCTGTACCGTTTATCCTTATTAGGGTCGCGGGGGGGCTGGACCCATCCCAGCCATCTCCGGGCAGTGGGCAGGGGACACCCTGAACTGGTTGCCAGCCAATTGCGGGGCACACGGGGACAGACAACTCACTCGCTCATTCAATTTACCTGAAATGAATGTTGGAGGAAACCGGAGTGCCCGGAGGAAACGCACGCGAGCACCGGGAGAACAACAAACAAACTCCGCACAGGTAGCTGGGTTTGAACCCACGCAGGAGGTTCCCATGACCTCAGAACTGTGCCGCACACGCGCTAACCACTGCGCCGCCGTGCTGTCCTAATGACTTGACTTGAATCTATTTAGTTTTCTAGATTTCTTGCATACTATCTAGCGAACATTTTTTCTTTTTAGCTAGTTATTAAGCTAAAGTTTGGCCTCGTTTCTAGCTAGCCATCTGTTTTGCAGCTTTCTGTCTGTCTATTTAGTTGGCTTTTTACTCTTTCAGTTAGCTATATAGTTGCCTTTGAGT
Organism: Urocampus carinirostris; assembly: GCF_059441175.1. Classification (NCBI taxonomy): domain Eukaryota; kingdom Metazoa; phylum Chordata; class Actinopteri; order Syngnathiformes; family Syngnathidae; genus Urocampus; species Urocampus carinirostris. The sequence goes on along the minus strand of NC_142359.1, from coordinate 32,860,723 downwards.
TTTTTACCTGTTTTCCTTTTAGTTAACCATCAAGCTACCATTTTAAATATTTAGCAAACCATCTAGCTAAGTTGCTATTTTAGAAATGTCACAAAGCGGAGCGAGAAACAGGAAATAAGGACCCATTCACGTCGACGTACTCACAATTTATTGGAGAAAGAGGAGGAGGGCGCACAATCGATCCGGGAATCGATGGTCGCTGGAGTGGATTAGAAATCCACTCAAAAGAAAAGAATGTCCAAAAACAAACGGATCAGACCAAAAACAAAACAGGATCAAACACTGGCAAATTTACAGACTAGGTATTTCTCAGAGTCAAACAGAACTTGCAGAAATCTCACAGAAGGTTCACAAAGTTTAACAAAAATCTCACAGAAGTTTAAGCAAGTTGAACAAACGCTCAGGCAAAGCACAGTTAGAAGGAACGTGTTTAAGTACTCCAAAAGCAATCAGTCAATGCTCCTCAGCCAGTGTCCATGGGCGGGGCCAATTGGGCGCCGCAGCAACCGCGCAAGAATCTAGCGCCACCCGGCTGGGACCGACTTGGCGCCATGGCAACCGCGCCCGACGTGACAAGAAATTCATATAAAACTGGGAGACCTTTCGCTAATTAGTAATAAAAACTAGCCCTCGGCTTGAAAAAGGTGTAGCATAAAAATGGTGAAAGTAAGAAAGGGCCTGTTTCAAATACAGGCCAAACACCAACCCAAACCCCAAAAAGGATAAAAAAAGCTGGTCTAAAAATGCACGTACTTACATGTGCAACTTATTGAGCTTGACATGGGCTGCGATAATGACACAGCGTCAGCGGATAGGAAAGCTCCAAATTCCTTACAGCACCTGTAAGTATTACTATTAATTGTACATATTATACCAGCTCAGTAGCCTAGATGGTAGTGTGCCCGCTTTGAGACTGGGAGGTCGCTGGTTCGCGCCTCGGCCGAGTCATACCTAATTGGTATAATGGCGGCGCCCTCTGTTGGCTGCGGCTGCATCGGCTCGCTACAACGGGTCAGGTGTATCGACATTTCGTTCTGTGTACATTGTTACAAAGAATGACAATACAAAGGAAATTATTATTATTATATATATTTGGTTTACTTCTTGTTGGCCCTTTTTGATCCCCCCCCCAAAAAAAAAATCATTCTTTTTAAAAAAATGTTCAAAACCTCGTTAAAAATGAATTGCTTATAGGTCGGATTTTACAGTACTTTTTTCCAAAGTGATATGGTCATACTGATTTTAATTTAAGACGTCACTGTGTAATATTTCACCATTAGATGTCATTGTACTGTGTAGTAAAACCAAAAATGAGTTCTACAATACACAATTTAACATTGGCATGATTGTTTAGGTATTTTGCCTATTGAAATCAATGTTGTTGTTTTTTTCCTATATGAAAGTTTTTTTTTACCACTAGGAGACAGTTAATATTACACACTGTCCCTTTACTGTTTCAACATTTTCGACGGGTAGCACACCTCGAGATGTTTTAATAAACAAAAGTTGGATTTTGTTGGAAAAAAACAGGTACATTGGGCAACCCTCCGCAAACGTGATGTATCGTTTGCGAACATACGGGCTTAATCAGCCAGCTCTTTTAAGTGAGCGTCCTTTAAGTGAATCGGCTCTCGACCAATAGCGACGCTTTATATATCGTAAAAAGTTCACGTGGTTGGTCAACATGCATCCCCCTGGGATTCTGTTTTTGACTTAAAATTTGCACATTAAAGGTTAAAAATAATGTATTTCATATTTTTTTGTACCTCTTTTTACATTTTAATTGATATTTCTTGTGTTTCTCAGGGATAAAGTGTTTCACAATTTATTAAATAAAATGTTTTCTCTTGTATTTCATAGTTTATTTGTTGGGAAGTAGATTTGAATAGATAGACCTGTATACATACACATATGCACTGTGGAATTATTACTATAATTATAAAATTATTATGTGAGGAGCCCCACAGTAGTTGCACTGAAAAGTCAATTCCTTTAATTGACGTTGTGTTGTTGTGTGTTTTTGCTTTATTTTAAAATTGCTTAGTATTAAAAGGTTCCAAGTTTAAATGAGTTCAAAGTTTACAGTATTGTATTGTATTGTATTGTACAGTACAGATGCTCCAATACTTACGACCATTCAACTTACGTAAAACAGTAGGTACGAACATTTTTTTCCAGGATGTCGAAAAATATCCGGACATTGCTCGAATTTAGATTTTGTATTGTGTGCACCTTTTCCGAGTAGAGGACCGTACTGTAGTGCTTCTTTCCGCTGCTACCGTCGTGTGGTGGCGCTGTGAGAGGTCACCCAGCATCCACCCTGAAAAAGAAATCCGGCTTCTACTTCCTGGTTCATGTGTAATCATGACAACGTGTACTGTATCGCTAGCGCACTAAGAACTTTTACGTTTTTGTTGTTTAATAAATCGTGCATCCATCCAATATTGTAGGTGTAAAGTGTAAAGAAGAGGTGAGCTGTTTCTTTTAAAACAAATGTGGAATAAGAAAGCTTGAGGCGGTTGAGAAAATGGTTGGATCACTTTTCTTCGGCCACTTACTACCACGGAGGAGGACCTCTTGAAGCGCATCTTCCAATAGTAAGTTAAACCTCATTTTATTTATCTTTATAGAGCATATTATTTCATGAAATATATTTTTTAGTACAAAATGATACAGGATACTTATACAAGCCTCAAACATACTTGTATAAACCTTAAACATACATTCCATACAAAATATAGCACTGAAGCAACTTAGGTACAAATTCAACTTACGTTCGTAGGTCGGGCAGCGTCTTTATTGTATTGTATTGTTTTGTACCGGAGCCATATCCACCTAGTAGGAGGTGACTAGAGTCAATAACAGACTCTTGACTCTTACTGGGAGATTGATATAAAGGAGAGGATTCCCAGCCCCTTCGCTCAACCCTACCAATGTGTCACAGCACCTGACGTTGGAAGTCATTATGTGACCAAACCCCTCAATTAAAAAAAAATGAGTATAATAATCGATTTTTTCATTTTGTGCATAATGTTATTAGCATTGGTGAAATAACTCTTACTTTTTTCCTCTTCTTTTCTTTGATATTTAACGTTTTATTATTTTTCCAAACTTTTTGTTCTTTTTTCTTGCTTTTTTTCTTCTTTACTTTTTGAAAAGTTGATTCTTCTTTTGTTTCCTTTTTCCTACCTTTTTGCTTCTTTTTTATTTGCTTTTAAATCTTTTTTCCCCTCCCTTTTATTCTTTTTGAAAAACACTTTTCTTCTTGTTTTTTTCCCCTTGCTTTATACTCATATTTCTTGCTTTTTTATTTTTTCCCTACCTGTTTTTCTGTTGTTCACTCTTTTTTTCTTCAAAGTTTTTTTCGTTTTCTTCTTCATTTGTATCACTTTACTTGCTTTTTTAAACATTTTTCTCTTATTGTTTGGTTCTTTTGTTTCTTTTTTTCTAGTTTTTCACTTCTTTTTTGCTTTTCTTTTATCACTCTATTTCCCTTTCTTTTCTTTTTTTATCTTTTTCTTTTCCAGCTTCACGGGTGAAAAATCTTTTTGGGATCTAGGGACCTTCAGTTTCAAATATCATTAATACTGTATATTGCTATCCTCTGGCTTTGTTCCGGTAGCCTTCTAGTCTGCTGTCATTAAACCCACGCTTAAGCAACCTAACCTTAACCTGGAAAGCCTAGGTAATTATAGGCCAGTGTCAAATCTACCATTTTTGCAAAATGACTTGAAAAGGTTGTTGCACAGTAGCTGAATGACTACATGTCTGAAAATAATATATTTCAATCTGACCAGTCGGCATTCAGAGCAAATCACTACTGAGACAGCACTGGCTAAAATAACCAATAATCTCCTCTTAGCAATAGATTCCAGTGCCTCGTCAATTTTTTTTGTTGCTGGAACTCAGTGCTGCTTTTGATACTGTAAACACAACATATTACTTATTCTTCTGGAAAATGCAACGGTATCTCAGGAACCGTTCTCTCGTGGTCTAGGTCTTACCTGTCAGACAGGACGCAATGTGTTAACTATGGCAATCTGACCTCTGAACATTTTGATGCCCTCTGTTGCAGTCCACAGGGCTCTGTACTTGGCCCCCTTCTTTTTAGTATTTGTATGCTTCAGCTTGGATATTTTCTGCAAGTATATTATTAGTTTCCATTGCTAAGTAAATAACACTCAGTTGTATCTGCCACCTGAGACAACTTGTCAGTTAAATTGTAGAAATCTGGAGGCCTGCCCTACCGAGGTACAAAGATGGATGTTAACTATTTCTTTGCACCTCAACCCAGAAAAAACTGAATTGTTGAATGTTGGTCCAGCTCATTGTCGTAAGTTGTCATCAAACACTGCTCTGAACTTCGACAAATTTAATATCACCCATATTGACTCGGCCAAATATCTAGGTGTTATATTTGATTCTAATCTGTCGTTTTAATTACATGTAAAAATATTACTACAATAGCTTTTTTCCACCTCGAAATATTGCGATTCGCCAAATGCAGTCTCAATCAGATGCTGAGATTATAATTCATGCGTTTATTACTTCTCAGTTTGATTACTGTTATGTATTGCTCTGTGGTTTCCCGATGTCTAGCATTAAAAGTTTGCACCTTGTTCAAAATGCAGCAGCAAGGCTTTTGACTAAGGCAAGAAAGTTTGACCATATCACTCTTATATCAGCTAACTTGCACTGGCTCCCAGTCCGCTTAAGATGTAACTTTAAGGTTCTCTTACTAACATACAAATGTTTGCATAGACTTGTGCCCTCTTATCTCTTTTGATATGATTTCCCGCTTCGTTCCTGCACGGAGCCCCCGTTTGGAAAATGCCGGTCTAATCGTGATTCAGAGAGCGAAGAAGAAGTCTGCAGGCTCGAGAGCGTTCTCCATCTGGGCCTGGGTACTGTGGATTTTTTTGCCTCTGGATATGAGATCTGCAACCTCAATGGGAGTGTTTGAATCTAGACTTAAGCCTCAATTCTATTCAATAGCTTATGATTGATGCCCACCTCATACTTTTCTTTTCCTGCCTTTTTCCGACTGCCTGGCTGGTGGTGATACGAGGGAGAAGGATGATTCGAGATGAATCAGCGGACCAGCGTCTGGACCTGAAGCATGTCAACACCTGCATCTACCAGCCGACAGAGTTGGAAAGCTGCGCCGTTGCTGTCATAAACTTTTTGGACTAGTTTACAGACTTGAATCGGTGTTGCTGTTATGTACTTTCTAGACAAATTTCAACATTCTGTATTACCCAGGCAGCACGGCAGCGGAGTGGTTAGCGAATGGGCGGCACAGTTCTGAGGTCATGAGATCAAACCTTCATGTGTGGAGTTTGCATGTTCTCCCTGTGCTTGCGTGGGCACTCTGATTTCCTCCCACATTCCAAAAACATGCATTTCAGGTGGATTGGCTGGTCCAAATTGTCCCTAGGTGTGAATGAGCGAGTGAGTTGTCTGTCTCTCTGTGCCCTCAAACTGGCCTGGCAACCCGTTCAGGGTGTTCCCTGCACACTGCCCGAAGATAGCTGGGATGGGCTCCATCACCCCCGAGGCCCTACTGAGGATAAGCGGCGCAGATAATGGATGGATGGACGGATGTATTACCCATTGTTTTCTTTTATTGATGTTCACTATTTTTGTTTACTGTTACGCGATGTTAAATCGAATGCACCCTGCTCATCGTCGAAGGGGGATTACCTTGTGAGGCCCCTTCTCAAGGTTTTTATTTTCCTGAAGCGGAGACTTTGCGTTTTTCCTTGCCCGCTTGTTGGTTTAAGATCAGGGGATGCTGTAATTGTAACCTGTGCAGTCTTTTGAGACATTTTGTGATTAAAGGCTATACAAATAAATTTGACTTGAATTGAGGTTTTCCTCGGGCCATCCTTTTGTAAGCTATCCTGTGCATAGCGTGACAGAATCAAACAATCTAATTTGAAGGGCCTCTTAGGAGCCGGCTCTTCTCAATGAGCCGAGCTGACAGAGACTGTTCTTTAAAAAATCTCAACACTAGTCCTGATACGCGGCTCCTTTAAGAACTTCCAGTGATGTCACTTCCGTTTTCCTCCCCTTGCCTGTCAACAGACTAAGAGCAACAAGAGGAGGCAGCGTCTCCGCTCCGATTTTCTCCCCCGCCCGGGCTAAAAGCTAACGGGCTATTGGCTGGCCGGACACAGCGCTTTCTTCTACCGTGTGGAAGGACACAACCACAATTGTTTATTTTGTGTCTTCTCTGTTTTTCATAAACACGAAAAGAAATCATGGATTTCGACGTTGTCGTGATGGATTGACCGAGGGGAACGGCCTTTTTTTATATAAATTGCTCTCTACTGCACTACTGACGTTCGTGTGGACGTCCTGAGCAGCAGGTGTACTGGCGGAAAAACGAAGGCCAATCTCAGTGTTCATGAAACTTTGCTACGATTTACGAGCTGGGTAAGGACATTTCAAAATGTCTATGTATTTTGTCTCTATTTATATAATGATGACTTGTTTTGCAAGGTTGGGGTAGCGTTAATCTGAGTCACGTGCTAGGGTGTGTTTGGTGTAATGAAATTCTATACTGTATTCTTAATATTTTTTTTTTCTTAATTACTTATTGTGATAAAAATAAAACGCGAAAATTGAAAGGGGGATAATTTAACAGGACCTATTGTAATAGTTTGCGCCTTCTAGTGGTCAAGGAAAAACTTTAGTTATTAAAGGGACAGTGTATTATTTAGTGCCTTCTAGTGGTAAAAAATGTAATTTAATTATAAACAAAATGAATACCTTAATAATAAAAATGTGCAGTGACAGTGAAATATTATTTAATCACTAGATGTCGCTGTTACGTAGTGCAACCGAAAACTAGTATCAGAGAGCGGAAGATTCAGAACTACACACTCTAAGTGACCAGAAATCACAAGGCTATTGCATGGTTTTTAATTTGAATAAATGAACAATATGTATCCTAGTGGTAAAACATATCTGATTTAAAACAAAACTAAGATACAATTGATTTAGATGGACAGGGTGTAATATTTAGTGCCTCCTAGTGGTACAACAATAGCTTTCATCCAGTAAACCTTTTTAAAAAAACTTTGATTTGAACAATAGGCAAAAATACATGAATTCTTATAACAATATTCTATATAATCTCCATTTAAGCCATGTTTGTCTGGCATCCTGCTGCCACCCTGTGCCGTTTAATACTGACCCTCGCTTGTATATTCATCACAGGGCCATCTAGTGGTTAAATATTACACTCTCGGGCTTTAAATTATGAGCAAAAATACATTAAAGGGACATTGCATAATGTTTGATCACCAGATGTCGCTCTAACGTGGTGCAACTGAAAAGGAGTACCAAAGAGCAGAAGGAAGTATCAAAACATACTCAAGTGACTAAAAACATTAGGCTATTGCATGTTTTTTTAATATAATTAAGTGGACTTTGTGTTATTTAGCGGATCCTAGTGGTAAAAAGGGCTAAAAAGTAAAAAAAAACAAAGGGACATTGTTTACATGCAATCAAAAAACGAGTGCTAAAGAGCACAAGAAACAACCAGGACTACAGAGATTTTAAGTGTCCAAAAAACGCAAGTTTTCTTTTTTAATTTGTTTTTTTAGCCTTGGTTTTTTTGTGTATCTGTAGCAGCAAGATGGATGCCAATTATGCAAGCTCCCTTTGGGTGAGGCTCATCTAATGTACAAAAATGCACTCTTATTTGATTTATTTTTGTACTTTAGCTTATTTTTAATCAATATTGTTTTTCAGTTTTTTTCTACCTTTCGAAGGTGATTACAAAAATAAACACTGTCCCTTTAAGTGTCATATAAACGTGCATGTTTAAAATAAGTTGAAAAAATTTACATTCGTTCATCATGAGCCTCACCTAGAGGGAGTTGACATAATTGTCCGACTTCTTGCTACTACAGTAACCTAAAGAAACAAGTAAAAACTTAAAGCTTGGCAAAGAAATTAAGAAATGGAGCAGTTTGGTCACTTTGAGTCTCTGTGGTTTGTATTCTTCCTTCTTTGTAGCACTCGTTTTCAATTCATGACGTCAATTGGTTAAATATTACAGTGTCTTTTTAACAACTTATGCTAGCCGGGACGCTTAAGGATTTTTTCAGAAACTATTCTTTATTATCATCCCTAAAAGTCATCATTTTTTGGTGACTATTTTTTTGGGGTCACGGTGAGCTAACAACAAAAACATTTTACATTGTTTCAAAGTGGGGTGTCAAAATGGGTTTTGGTGCTCGTGTGAAACTAGGATAGTTTGTATTTCACGACTGTTCTGTCACATTCTGTCAAGTACTCCCACTTGACATTTAATGGAAGTGTTTCAACCTAATCCAACAGACACACATTTGGCGTATCAATTTTGTGACTTTTCCCTCACCATTATTCCTGATTTATTGTGTTTTAGTATTTTCCGTGTGCACACAAACGTAACTACAGTAAACACTGTGGTCCACGTGATGAAATTGACATGCCGGTCAGAATTGATTGACCGTGTAAGTTTATGTAACTGCAATGGTCATGTAATCACATCATATGATTTGGCTGGATAAATTCCATTATAGAAAATATTTCATTATTTTGAGTGCAGAATGACTTAACTCAGTGTTGCTTTTTGCACACTTTATGTTTGCTCAGCCATCTAGATTTTCCCTCAAGGAGACATCACAAGTAGGATGTGACCCTGTCATTTCTCAAACAAAATGTTTTTACCACATAGTGCTATGAAAAAGTATTTGCCCTCTTCTAGATTTCTGATTTTGTTTCTTTCATTTTTTATCACTCCAAAAAAGGTTTCAGATCATCAAACCAATCTGAATATCACCTAAACCCAAAGAAATAAAGAATGTATTTTTTAAATGTTGATTACATTTATTAAGGCAGAAAAAAGAACCTCTTTGGCCCTATGCGAAAAATAATTGCCCCCTTGAACCTAATAGCGAGTGGGGCCACCTTTGGCAGCGATAAGAGAAATCAAATGTTTTTGATAATTTGTAATGAGTCTTTCACAATGCTATGAAGGAATTTTGGACCACCCTTTTTTTGCCAAAGTCCTTCATCGCTGCTGTCTAGGAGGGTTTACAGCATGGAATGCCCGTTTAAGGTCACGCCACAGCATCTAAATTGGATTTAAATTTGGACTTTGGCTTTGTCACTCCAGAACCTTCATTTTGTTTTGTTGAGCGTTTGCTGCACGATCCAATAGTTTGAGGGCACAAACTGATGGCCGGACGTTCTCCTTCGGGATCTTCTGGTAAACACCAGAATTTGTTATTTCGCCAACCACCGTAAGTTGTCATGGTCCTGAGGCAGCAAAGCAGCCCATATAAGGTCAGTGTTCATGACTCCACTATAAGAAAGACACGGGCCATAAATGACATCCATGGGAGAGTTCCCAGCCAAAAACCACCCTCAGTCACAAAATAACACAGAGTTTTCTCCCATTTGCCACAAAGCATTTTGATTAGCTTCAAGACTTTTGAAGAGACATTCTGTGGACTGATGATTCAAAAAACACTAACTTTTAGAAGGTGTGCTGCCTGTTACATTTGGATGTAAAAATGGCACAGCATTTGACAAAAATAGTATGATAACAACAGTAAGTGGTGGTGGCAAGTGTGATGGTCTTGGGCTGCTTCGCTGCCTCGGGAACAGGACAACTTGCTGTGGTTGACTGAATAATAAATACAGGTCTTTACATGAAGACGGAGAACTTATGGCCATAAGTTCGTGCCCTCAAACTCGATCCAAAACACACCAGCAAATCCACCTCCGAATGGCTCAAAAACAAAAAACAAAATGACGGTTCTTGAGTGAAGTCAAAGTCGGGATATATATCCAATTGAGATGTTATGATGTGACCTAGAAATGCACAGTTCATGCTAGAAAACCCTCCAATATGGCTCAAAATTTTGCTAAGAAGTGTGGGCCAAAATTCCTCCATAGTGTTGAAAGAGACTCATTACAGTAAATGTTTGATTTCTCTTATCACTGCCAAAGGTGGCCCCACTTGCTATTTGGTTCAGGGGGCAATTACTTTTTCACATTGGACCAGATAGGTTATGATTTTTTTATTCCTGTTGAATCAACATTTTAAACCGTATTTTGTATTTCCTTGGGTTGTATCTGTGTGATATTAAAAGTGGTTTGAAGATCTGCAAACTTTGTGAGTGATAAATATGCAAAAATCACAGAAATCAGGAAGGAAGCAAATACTTTTTCACGGCACCGTTTATCCAAAATACTACTGCAAATTGTGTTCTGCACAGTTTCTGTTTGTGCGGTAAATCTGCAAGAGTATAAGAAGGCCATGTTAATCCTCTCTGTCAAGGAATCACCCACAGGACAGCCCAGATAATGAGCAGATGACCTAGTATTTTGTTTTCGGTGGATAACGTCTCTTAAAACAGAAGGCATAAATATTGTGATACATTTCAGACATTTGTTCAAAAAGATCTTTAAGAAATGATCACATATAAAGTCAGAGTCGCAATTCACAAAGCATTATATCATCAATGGAAATTCCCAGAATGGTTCTTTAAGATATATTCTATCTCAGACACTCAAAAATAGGGCAGGTTTACTTATAGTGTGCCTTTTTTTAGCACTTAATCCATGAGAAACTGTGATTGGCTGGCACATGGCTGACCTGCAAGACCATCGAAGGCCTTCATTCTTGCAGAAGATGAGACGAGGACTTACCGTATGGACTTTTTACAATTTTTTAGGTCAACAAAACGTATTAATCCATTTTACAAGACATTATAAAAAGCAGCACCTGAAATATGATTTTTTTTTTCTTAATGATTCCAATACGTGTAAAATAGAAATCTTAGAACAAATTAGCTAACCAGTTAATCCTAAAATAGTTTTTGAAAATAAATTAATTCCAAGAAGGATGTTTTTCAAAACTGGAGGACCTAGATATATTAATTGATTATGAAAAGAACACTGAATTACTATCTGTCATTTATTATGTAGTGTGACAAATATTGGGATGGATTACTTATTGATTCATTAATTACTATAATACAAGTATAATGCACATTGTAAAAAATAAACTTAAAATTTAGGTGAGTGTTATACAGGACTGTCTCAGAAAATTAGAATATTGTGATAAAGTTCTTTATTTTCTGTAATGCAATTAAAAAAAAAATGTCATACATTCTGGATTCATTACACATCAACTGAACTATTTCAAGCCTTTTATTATTTTAATATTGCTGAATTTGGCTTACAGCTGAAAAAAACTCAAAAATCCTATCTCAAAATATTAGAATACTTCCTCAGACCAAGTAAAAAAATAATTTTATAACAGCAAAACTAAATCAAACATTTGAAAATGTCCACTGATGCACTCAGTACTTGGTTGGGAATCCTTTTGCACGGATTACTGCATCAATCCGGCGTGGCATGGAGGCAATCAGCCTGTGGCATTGCTGAGGTGTTATTGATGCCCAGGATGCTTCGATAGCGGCCTTCAGCTCATTTGCATTTGTAGGTCTGGTGTCTTTCATCTTCTTCTTAACTATACCCCACAAATTATCGATGGGGTTCAGGTCAGGGGAATTAGCAGGCCAATCAAGGACAGTGATGCCATGGTCAGTGCACCAGTTACTGGTGGTTTTGGCACTGTGGGCAGGTGCCAGATCATGCTGGAAAATGAAATCCTCATCTCCATAGAGCTTTTCAGCAGATGGAAGCATGTAGTGCTCTAAAATCTCTTGGTACACAGTTGCATTTACTCTGGACTTGATGAAACACAGTGGACCAACACCAGCAGCTGACATGGCTCCCCAAACCATTGCTGACTGTGGAACTTGGATTTTGCTCCTCTCCAGCCTTTCTCCAGACTCTGGCGCCTTGACTTCCAAATGAAATGCAAAACTTGCTTTCGTCTGAAAAGAGGACTTTGGACCACTCTGCAACTGTCCAGTGCTTCTTCTCCATAGCCCAAGTCAGACGCTTCTTCCGTTGTCTTGAGTTCAGAAGTGGCTTGACCATGGGAATACGGCTATTGTAGCCCATTTCCCGGACACGTCTGTGAACTGTGGCTTTTGATACCTGGACTCCAGCTTCAGCCCACTGTCTTTGAAGCTCCCCCAAATTCTGGAAGCGGCTCTTCTTCACAATTTTGTTAAGGCTGCGGTCATCTCTCTTGGTTGTGCAGCGTTTCCGGCCACATTTTTCCCTTCCAACAGACTTTTTGTGGATATGCTTTGAAACTGCACTCTGTGAACAGCCTGCTCTTTGAGAAATTTCTTTTTGTGTCTTACCCTCCTGATGGAGGGTATCAATGATGGTCCTCTGGACAGCAGTCTGATCAGCAGTGATTTAGTTTACTGAACCAAGCTGAGTGTTTTTAAGGCTCAGGAAACCCTCGCAAGGTGTTTCGAGTTAATTAGATGATTCAGGTGATTAGTTGAATAGCCTACTTGTATACTTTTTCATGATATTCTAATATTTTGAGATAGGATTTTTGAGTTTTCTTAAGCTGTAAGCCAAATTCAGCAATATTAAAATAATAAAAGGCTTGAAATAGTTCAGTTGATGTGTAATGAATCCAGAATGTATGACATTTTTGTTTTTTTAATTGCATTACAGAAAATAAAGAACTTTATCACAATATTCTAATTTTCTGAGACAGTCCTGTACACAAGGTTTTACCGTACTAGTGTAAAGCATTGGTTGTAACAGGAATTGAACCCGGGTCTAGGGCTGTCACGATTAGAATTTCTGGAGACAATTAGTTGTCAAACAAATAATCAGGATTGACGACTGTACTGTCATTTTTTTCCTCTCTGCATTATATGGTACTATGATAATTTGAGCTAATATTACATATGATGTATACCTTATTAAAGAAGATAATTTGATGCAGTGTTCTCGTTTGCCCGCGTCCTTGCGTCCTAGACGCATACTTTTTTGCTGGGGACGCATAGTAGCAAATCAACGTGCGTCCCTGGGACGCAACTTTTTTTTGACACAAAATTGTCATTATTACCCGATTACATTTTTTTTTAAACAAAGATTTACCGCACTCCAACCTTTTCGTCCGGCAGATCCGGCAGATGTTGTTTTCGTCTGCACGCCGATCTCGGCAAACGAGATCTCGTTGCTTCGAGATCACGTCATTGTTGTGGTGCTTGTCGTTGAGTGAAGGTTAAGTATGCGTACCTGTCAACCTGTACGTTTTTGCCGTACAAAGTACGTTTATTATGCATTTTAAGACGTGTACGATGTACAAGCAAATCTGTACGGAAAAACGCAAATTTGTCAATTATGGGTACCTTCCGGTATACACAGACTATTACGAAACGGCAAATCAATCCAGTCAAACGAGTTCGAGTTGTGTAGTGAAAGTCCGTCTCTTTTTAGAGAACCGTATTTTTCGGCTCACTTGCTTTGATGCATTCTATTACGAATTATTATGGTGTATAGAGAAGTTAAGAAAAAGTTTAAAAGGAGAAAATGAAAAAAAGGCAGGTTTGTGGTTATCCCTTTAATTGGTATATTACCAAAAATAATTTAATGCAGAAAATGAATTAATAATTTGAATAAGAAAATGTATTATTCTACTTAATTATATTTGCATGTATTTTTTCCTTCTACAGTGAACGTCCAAGCTACTTAATTTTTTTACTTTTTTTTTTATAATAAACCTCATTCGTGTCGATCAAGACAGTTAGTATTAGGTGAAAATCAACACAAATTTGGTAATTTCTTCCGTGTCAGTAACGAGTCGAAACGTAATGAAGAAAGTGATAACAACGGCAATAATTCCGGCACGAAAAAATGTCGGAGAAATTCTTCGGAAGATCGCGGAGGCAAGGAAAACACGTGTGTTGAAGCGAACGATTCTACGAAAGATAATAAACAAAAGAATACTCTTAGCAAGAGAAGGACTTTTCTGCCAAAATGGACTAAATTATATTCCTCATGACGCTATGAGGAGGATGATAATGGATTGGACCTTGTGAAGGCATTACAACAGTGGCGGGACAGCAAACCACGAAGAATATATGAACTGAAAAATCTGAAGTGATAACTGCTTTGTATTACCAATTAACTGTGATGATTAAAAGTGCATGAATATATAGACTAATATTTCAGCAAAATTATTTTGTACAATGTACAATATTTTTGTGAACTGAAAAATCTGAATATATATAACTGCTTTGTATTACCAATTAACTCTGATGATTAAAACTGAATGAAAATATAGATTAATATAATTATTTCAGCAATATTATTTTGTATAATGTAAAATATTGTTGTGAAATGAAAAATCTTGAAGTGATAACTGATTTGTGTTCCCAATAATTGTGATGATTAAAACTGAATTAATATATAGATTTACATTATATATTTGTCGCCGATTTACAAGTTCAACCTCAATAACACTAAATTTTGGGGACCCATAGATCTCTGTTGGGACCAGGGTTGGGTAGGGTTACTTTAACTTGATTACTTTCAATTACTTTTGGATTACTCCAACACCAAATATGCTAATAAAAGACAAAAGAAACTAAATATGAATACAATTACTAAATTTTGTGTAGGCTTGGGGAGTAACGGAATACATGGAACGGCAAAAATGATGTTGGCAAGCTGTTTGGATTTATTTTCATTTTGTTTCTGTCGCATTTTACGTTAGTTTTGCTGGAGATCAAAGAGATCAAAGCCAGGAGAGAAAGCTTACCACGTGTTGTGAGCCATAATTGTATTCATATTTAGTTTATTTAGTCTTTTATTAGCATATTTGATATTGGAGTAATCCAAAAGTAATTGAAAGTAATCAAGTTAAAGTAACCCTACCCAACCCTGGTTGGGACCCATAGATTTTGGAGCATGCGAGTCCCCGGGACCATCACTTTTCAGAGGTTAAATGAACACTAGTGATGGTCAAGAAGTATTTATTAACTTAACATTCTATTCTTTTTATTAAAACAACCGCAACAGTGTAGAATTTCAGCCTGTCAGGTTAAAACCTTTTGAAGAACAATGCACAGGTTAGGTAAAGGGTATTTTGCTCATTTTTACAGTAATAAAGTTTTTGGAAAAAAGTGTAAAATGTGGTGCACATATGAGGAAAAAAAATATTCTAATTTAAGCACACACACTTAGTAAATCCTACAGCAGATAAAGTTCAAGTTTTAAGATTTCGACACATTTTAAGTGAATGCAACCAACACCAGGAGTCTTTTCTTTGCTTCAAGTTTTTAGGCTTTGAAAACAAAGTCTGGTACACAATAAAAGGAGATCTGTAACTAAATTAAAATACAGTTTCTCTTACAAACTGAAAAAAACTGCACAGCGTAACATCTGTTAACATGACATCAGCCTTTTAATAGCAATGTTCTGTGTAATACTATGTTATCATGTCCCATTTAACACAGTCTTGTTTGTATGCCATGACTCGTGTGTAAACTTCACGTATATCCAATTGACAAGCTGCAGCACCTTGATTGTTTGTTGTTAAGCCGACTAGCTCAGCGAATTGTACCAGGTGCATTGCCTGTACTCCATATGCTGCTTGAGATTGGTTGTGTTTGCTCCTTTCACCGGCACCTTCTTGGGACAAAGTTTGCAGATCTGTTCTTCAGGATGTTGGGGCTCATTACTGTTGCTCAGTGTAAACCCCAAATGTTTCCGAAATACTGAAGTGGTGTGTGGTTTTGAAACAAAAACTTGACCTGCTATGATGACTACACACAGAATGTTGTTTGCTTCTGTGTGCGCTTTCCTACGCGTCAACGGCATTTCCTCAACATTTTAGTCAAGGATGGTTCCGAAGGGGGGAGGAAAAAAATACTGTAAGCGCGGATGTGAAAAATATTCGCAAATCTGAAAATTGTTCGCAATTAGACAAATATGTCATATTTGCGACAGGCCTACTCGGGTCGCAGCAGTGAAAGCGCCAAACTCTAACCACTGGACCACCAGTGATGTAGATGACATATGAAAAGGAATCCGGGTTTTTTTTCATGATCGCACTGTGTTTAGTCACGGTACTAGAGTCGAATGTGAATTTTGTTAAGAATTTCACATGTTATGACAATAGGTTGTCACTTACTTAATTTTTGTCATTGTAAAATGTGAAATGCATAACTAAATCAACATCTGTCTCTGGGCACTGACCTTTAGGGCTGCACAATTTTGAAAAAAACAGACAAAACCTAATTGTGATTTTTCCGACCAGTTTTGGAATTTTTAATGCGATTTTTGATTTTAAAAGAAAAGTAAATTTTTTGTCCTAGTTTTCTTTTTTTTTGTGAGAATCTTATAGTGACATGCAAGTTTACCTCCAGATGACACGATTATAGATTGAGAGTACAGAAAGACCTCGGTTATCGCGGTTAATGGGGACCAAAACCACCCGCGATAAGTGAAAATCCGCGAAGTAGCGGCGCACCTTCAAAAAAAAAAAAAATCTCATCTCATTATCTGCACCGCTTATCCTTATTAGGGTCGCGGTGGGGCTGGAGCCCATCCCAGCCATCTCCGGGCAGTGGGCAGGGGACACCCTGAACTGGTTGCCAGCCAATCGCAGCTGCATATCACCTTAGTTCTCGCAGCTAGCTGCGTTCTTCATCGACGCACGAGCCAAGTGGTCCACCGCTAAGAGTCGGGCGCGATACGCACGACACCGACACAGTTACGGGGGTCCCGCGCACGTCCGCCGCCTTACGCCTGCCGCGCGCCGACGGCCGCCTGTCGTCGCGCCGTGCTACTGGGGTCGTCGGACGGGCGGGCTCCCCCCAGTTACGGGGGTAGCCCGATCACGCCCGCCGCCTTTTCTCGTGTCGCGCCGTGTGACGCCGCGTCCGCCGAACTCGCTCCGTCGCGCGGCCCGGGAGTGACCCCCGCCTTGGAAAAAAATGTAGTTTCTTGCGATTACATAATCACACTATGTCACATGGTAATATCGATGATTTTGGTTAATCGTGGAACCCTTCCATGTATGCCATCCATACCACCAGGTGGTCTTGTAGTTAGAATTTTGTGCTTTCACTGCCGCGAGCCTGGATTCTCGTTGCATTCAACTTCAAAGTTTAAGCGGAAATATTAAAAAAAAAAGTTATATTGTTTCGTATCAAACATTATGGATGCGTGTATACAAACATAATTATAGTAATCTGAAGAGAGAAGTTTAATATTTCTATTCAGCTAGTACTGCCTTTTGAAGCTCCACATCAAGTTTTAGATTGTCTTAGTTTACCATTTTAGCAGTAGTTATATTAATTGACCCACAAGTACTCAATTAACTTGGATTCATTTTTATGTTTGATACTTATCTACAAAGGGGATCTAGGAAAACACGGCAATAAGAACAGACTTAGGCTATAAGTAAAGTCAAGAAGGCGAGGTAATAGTGGTGTTAACGTAATAAAATAAAATAACAACACACTTTATTTCCTAGAAAAGTGATTGCAAAGGATGGCAGTTTATTTTGACTATAAAGCTCTGATTACAGTCCTCTCAAATACAGTAAAAAAAGAAGAAATTTCTGGTTTGCTTTGGGCTCAGTCCTGCAAATCGAGTTATATTGTCGGGCTGGATCTCACCTCTATCCCAGGCCCTTAAGCACATTTCTTGTTATTGTGGTTTTGTTGGTTATATTTCCCCTTTCTGCTCATAATAATTGGTCTTAAGAAGGTTAGTGATAAGGGTAAGGAAACGTGGAAAAGAGCGATCAAAAACGATCGAGTCAAACAAGGACACTATAGCGAAATACAAAAATGGTGTACAAATGTCTGCCATTAAAGCACTGCTGGAAGCTACAGTAAATGGTTTAAAAATGTTATATTTTGAGTCTTTTAACAATATTTTTGTCTTTATTAACTACATAATTAAATAAATATTGATGTTAAGGTTCACGCTTTAATATTCTTTTTATTTATTTTCATATTTAGCTACCGTATTTTCCGCACTATAAGGCGCACCTAAAAGTCTTAATTTTTTTCAAAAGCTGACCATGCGCCTTATAATACAGTGCGCCTTATATATGGCTCAATATTAAATCGCAAGGTCTCGCAACTTACGCAACAGCCGCCGACTCGATTTTCCCCCGAACGTGGAGTAGTCCGCGGTGTATGCTGGGATTTATATATCGGCGTTTCATTGGCTAACCAATGTGTCAATCATCATTTGAATCGATCGCTATTGGCTAAAGTCATTCGGAGCCTCGGATAGGCTAGAGGGCCGAAACAAACCCTGCAATTGGCCGAAAAAGATGTGTCAATCATCATTTAAATCGATTGCTATTGGCTGAAGTTATTCAGAGCCTCGGATAGGCTAGAGGGCCAAAACAAACCCTGCAATTGGCCGAAAAAGATGTGTCAATCATCAGTTAAATCGATCGCTATTGGCTGAAGTTATTCGGAGCCTCGGATAGGCTAGAAGGCCGAAACAAACCCTGCAATTGGCCGAAAAAGATGACTGAATAGCAAGCTTGCTAAACTACGCCATAAAGAAACATGTTTCATTAGCCTGTATTTGTAAATATTTTATCCTCCTGGATTTACTACACTCACGGTTGTAAGAAGACCATGGTTGCGTATCATTATTGAACGTGAGAACTTAGGTGAGCTATGCGGCTTTATATTTTCCCGGTATCTTGTTTTAGAACGATCTTGATGTTGCTGTGATGAGTTGAGTGAATTAAACTCAATTCCAAGTGTTTATTGTCATATGCACAGTAAAGTTGCGAGCGAAAAAGAAAATAGAAACTAAGGAATGGTTGGCATTTTTTGAATCCCAAGACTTTAACGTTCCGAATGATAATTGAAATGATGCATTTGAGTGATATCGTACGGACACCGCATCCGCACGTGTCTACGACACGTACTTGCTTTTTTGCAAGCTTTGGGAATGTTAACGGGGTAATAAGTTTGACTGAATCATCTGACTGTTTTGTCGACGTACCCATTGTAGCACAATATAATCCGGTGCGCCTTATCTATGGAAGATATAGGACCAAAAACTATTTTTTGGGGGTGCGCCCTATAACCCGGTGCGCCCTATGGTGCGGAAAATACGGTATTCTAAATCAGTTTTAGGGGTGTGCTTATATGGAAAGTAGACTTCTATGTGTGTTTGATACGGCACTTGAAGTTGTTTTAGTTTTCCTGGTCATTTTGTCTTTTTCTTTCTTAAAAATGTGAATATGTTCTACTATATTGGCTTTAAACTGTTCAATCTTTTCATTGGGTGAATTTGAGAAGTGGAATTTTTTTTCTTCATACGGGTCGCAGCCTGTCATTAAGGTGGAATTGATGGTCCTGGCGTCAGACCAGTTGAGAACCAGTCATTTATTAAACCAGGGGTCTTCAACATGTTTCCCGAGGGCACCAGAGTGCCCCTTAAGGACAGCTGTGGTGCCAGTCGACCTGTTCTGAAAGCAGCTTGTTATTGCTGCGTCATTGTGAATTTCTAGTTAAATGTTTTTTTTTATATTCTGTTAGTCTATAACCTTACTTTTAATAACTAACCTGGTAGTAACATAGTAACAAAATAGTAGTAATGTCAAGATCATTTGTTATTTTTGAATTGCATATACAACTGGGTGCCCTTTGCGCTAATTTGATACTAAGGCAAGGTTAACACAGCAGATCTTATGCTCAATTCAGATTTTTTTGGGGTGTAATCCGTTATTTTTCCGAGAGCGTTCACATTTTCATCAAAATGTAAGTTGATCTTTCTGTGTGAAAGCCACAACTGGTGCACATGCGCAAAAGAGGACACGTGACGTCACACGTAATGCAATCATGTTTGCAGAATAACCCATGGATGTTAACATCGGTGTTTTGTCCCCCCCAAATATTAATTAAATCCATACCCTCGCTTTCCCGCACTGGATGCTGTCTGTGTGGTGGGATTTAAATGCAAATATTGTTAACTACGAGTAGAGAATACTATTGCTTTAAGAATGAAATTGAGCGACATGTTTTGAATCCACAATGCTGTTCCCAGTGTTAAAAAATAAACAAGTGTTAATCTTTCATGCATGCGTTATTTGATGACACTCTGTTTTCGTCCACCATGGTTGTTTATTTCTTTGCTTCCTCCTGCCTGGTTGAAGGCACCATAGTGATGTCTGCCACGTATCGATGACATGCAGTTTGCATGAATGCACCTTGACCGTTTAGACAGAAGTTGCATTCCAAAAGATCGGATATGTATCGGATTTAGGAACACTTATTAGAGTGACCTGGGTGTAATGTGAAAGAAGCGGACATGTGCGGTTCAGAAAGACTTAAACAGATCGGGTACAGGTCGCGTCCTCACAAATAAAAGAAAAAATCCCTGGAGTGTGAACCTAGCCGAAAAGTAGGTCACAGCTTGTAAAAGGTTGGAGACCCCTGATTTAAACCAATGCACCCCTGCAAATAATTTTTTTTTGCCCACCTCTGCCTTTTTACGCAACCCAAGATTGATTCTGATTTGTGTTCACAGGGTTGCCGTCCGCCATGTTAAGCTAAAGCCGAGGTGCGGGGTGTTGACCATGCTGAAGCGCCTGGACAAGATCCGCTTCCGAGGCCCAAGGACGCGAGACGACTTCCCCGAGCTTGGAGACTCGCCACCCGCTTCAGACAACGAATGTAGCGACGAAGTGGCGCCAAAGCGCACTGAGGAGAATCCCCGAGACCCCGTGAGTTCTCCTTACATTTAACGCTTTCTGATGTTTATACTCAAGGGAAGAGGATGTTTTTTTAAAGATGATAGTTTGACACTCATATATTATTCTGCTCGAGTATGAGGCTCTCATCTCAACGGATGAAAAATTGCGTTGGGTGAGGCAATCACTGTTTGCAGATCTGTACTATATTGGAAAATTATCATGATGAACCCCTATTAATGTTTACATATGTCAGGGCTAAATTTATTTTTTTTCAAATACGTTTGTAGTTGGATTAAAAAAAAATGTCTAAAAGAAAAGTACATTAATGTTGGGGTGTGTCATTTAAAAAAAGGAAAAGGTAAATATTTTTTTACTATGTGTTAACAATGCCCTACTGGGTTCAAACAGAGCTTATGCTTTATTCCACAAGGCCTATTTATTTCCACAAGGCCTATTTGGTTCTATCTGTCTTTTAGTAAAGCTGAGCAAGGTGGAACACGTTTGGGCAAGTGCTGGAGACTGACGTCCCTGCGTTTTTTCTCTTTTTATTTGTTAATGTAGTATGACAATGGTGAAAGTAAGAAAAAGCCCACTTCAAGTTGAGTCCAAACATTAACCCAAACCCTAAGAAAGATGAAAAAAGAAGAGTTTATCTGAGCGCTACTAAGAAATGCGTGTCTCCAGTGAACTCTCCCAGAAAAACGGTACCAGCTAAATGCCCAATATTAAAAATTAAATGAAATAAAAAAGAATCCAGCCAAAGTCTTCTAGCATAATGCCAGCATACGATTCAAAGAATTTTATGCATTTTAATAAAACAAATATCGTGATATTTTGGGTGTTCATACACCTTTAAACAGCTGCTTTAACACATTGAGCAACAAAATAAAAACACAAGCACTGTTTGTATTTTTTATTCGCTTTGGAAGAGTTTGAAGTCTAATTGGTTAATTGGCAATCCATTTGCAAAGTCTTCGCTAAGTGATTTTAGAATCACTTTATTAAATACCATTTTCGGTGATAAAGTCTCAGTAAATATGTCCATCATAATAGAGGATGAATTTTCAAAAATTATACAAAAACCCCCCATGTTAGCTAATATTTGTGCCTATCATCTAATACATTATGGGAAAAAACAATGAATAAATTATCATGATTTTATTTTTGCGATGTTAAGCTGAAAAGAAGTTTTTATCTTATTAATTGAATAATTACTGCTGCCTGTCTCTGTGGTAAGCAAGGTTAATCGCGGCAGACATCAGTCCTGCTCAGCTGCACTAGATCCTAAATTTGGACTTGAGGAAATAACAATTAAAATATATTTTCATTTTTTTTTGCCTCCATACTTAGCTCAGGTACCTTTTAGAATGCAGCCTTTAACAGGGTTGTGTGTATTTTTTGGTGCCTCCTAGTAGTAAAAAAAACTTCATTAAAATAACAATCTAAATTGTAAGCAAAAATACATAAAATATCGTATAAATGTGCATTTCTTTCCATAATGATCCACTATCTCGAAGTTACTGGTACCCAGAAAGTGGTGCAGTTTTGTCACTTTAAGTCTCCATATTTTGTATTTTCCTTGTGCATTTTAGAACCTATTTTCAGTTGTACTACACAATGCAGTGATATCAAATAATACACACTGTCCCTTAGTATTTAAGTATTTCGACTTCATGCTGCTCTTAATTCGGAAGATTTATATTTGTTAGATGTGTTTTTTTTTTCATGATTTTTTTTTAATGCAGACTACAAAACAAAAGACTTTATGCCTCTTTGGTATAACGTCAGACAGCTTCTGCAAAAATTCCCATCAATGGCCCCCATCTGTGTGCACTGCTTGTGTTAATTGCATATACTTGAGCTTTGCTTTGCCATTAACAAAACTGTGTTTGCCCATGCGAGTTTGTCAGCCCACCGGGAACAGCATCATTCACGTCACTAGGCCGATGACTCACACAAAGAAAAAATCCCAAATAAGCATCGTACCACGTGTGTGTCCCCGAACGCATCCCTGTGAAAGTCTTCCCCCTGGTACATAAATGGCTCAGTGAAACCCACGCGGTGTCACATGACTTGGTGTCTTTGCTAGTTTGAAAGTGCACACATGGCTGATCATTGCCAACCTAAGGAACCCTTAGAACTGAAAAAACCTCTGACGGATGAGTGTGCTTAAAAGAGAAATACAATAATATATGCACCTCAACTAAACTTCCCCCCAAAAATAAAAATCTTTTCAGCTGGTTAAAATATATATATATATATATATATATATATATATATATATATATATATATATATATATATATATATTATATCCATCCATCCCAGCAGTCTTCGGGTGGTGGGCAGGGGACACCCTGAACTGTGTGCCAGACAGTCGCAGGGCACACAGAGACCGACAACTCACTTGCTCACTCACACCTAGAGTCATTTTGGACCAGCCAATTAACCTGACATGTATGCCTTTGGAATGTGGTAGGAAACCGTAGTGACCGGCAGAAACCCACGCAAGCATCGGGAGAACATGCAAATACCTCACAGGAAGGCGGATAGTTGGATTTGATCCCATGACTTCAGAACTGTGCCGCTGCCGGCCTCATATATATATATATATATATATATATCTATCAATAGAATATACTTTTTTGTCAAAAAAACATTTTTTTATTTTTGATGGCTTTAAGATATACATTACTAAAATGTAATATATATCTTACTGAATGTAATATAATTTGCTGTATATGAACATAACAGGTTGGTGTCATCCTTAAGAGCACACAAAGGCATATCAGGAATATTTCAAATTTATCTCAAATCAAAAAGCAATGACTCAGTCATTAATTCATTCACACAGTTATTCAGTCTATTGTTCATTCACTCACTACTGACACACTTTGCACTCTGCCATTGAACATTTAATTTTTCTTGGCTTTAAGAAAATTTCCATAGCTCCTCCAAAATTAAACACTTCAGGGCTTCGTCCATTTATGGAGAGTCTTAGGCAGGCAGCAAAGTGTTCTCCATGCATTCTGTTTCTGAGGTCGGATTTGACCTATAAGATAACTACAATTAATCAAAAGAAATTAAAGTGGGAGGTGCCTTTGGTGCACTCATTTGTACCTGGCTTTATGTGACAATTATGCACCTTACATTCACACCAAATATGCATATTCACCCATAAAAAATATCTAAAATATTAAGAAATCGTGTATCTAAACAACAATAAAGACCCTAACCCATGCCTAGTGACCCCAATGGATACCTGTTTTATGTTTGAATCTTTCAAACCAACCGCGGCTCGCTTTAAAAGTGAAGGAAGTATCACTTTCATCACCACTTGTACTAGCACCCTTTAAAGCCAAAATCGCACTCCCCTGCTAACACGAGACTGCGGCAGCCCTAAACAAGACAGTCCCGTTCGTTGGTGGGAAACACTGCCTTGTATTATTTATTCAACATCACCAGCAACACATTTATCCTGCATTTCAAGTGAAACAAATTTAATCAGTAAACAAAATGGTAAAGTCGCAATCCCAAGTAAAGAATTTAAGGTGAGTTTAATAATTTAAATGGAAAAACGAAAAGAAAAAATACTATAACAGAGGAAAAAAGAGATGATGGAAGAAAAAAGAAAAAAACTTTACATTTTTATATGAAAAATAAAGAAAATCTGATTAAAATATTTATAAAACCGGCCCTCAAATGACTGCATAAAAATAAATAAATAACTAAGACAGAGGCTTGGGGCGCGAGAGGTTTCCTTCGTCCTAGAAGCGCATGGCAGAAAATAATTGAGAAACGCTAACCTAAAGTAACCCCTCCTTCGGGGGAGCCAATTGATTGAAAAGGCAGCAAGTATTCCCCTGAAACAAATACCAAACGCTATTAACACCCTTTTGAAAAACCTCATCGGATGATTGTTTCTCATCCGCATTTGCCACCCCTCCACATGAGTTTCATCAGTTAATATTTTAAAATTTGTCCCTCACACTCCACCACCCCCATGACGAGGTGATTCCATTTAGCTTTTTCCCCAAAATGGTGTGTCCTGTCGCACGTCGTCGGTTCAGGGAAAGCCTTCCCAGCGTGTGCGTGCGCATCGACCTGCGTTGTCTTTCTTTGCGCTAGCCTCCCGCATCCCTTGTTTCTTCGTCATCTGTCAGGGTTGTCACTGCTTGCTAAAAGTGGGCGATCCACCTTTTTTTGTCCTCTAGAAAGAAGAAGTGATAGTGTGAGTCATGCATGAGAGGTTTTGTTATAGAAGCAGACTTAAAGTCACAAGACTTGATTTTTCCTTTTTTGTGTGTTTTGTACAGGCTGGTTCAGGGTCTCCCATCATGGCAGCTGCTATCCAGGACTTTCAGAGATCAGAATCGGAGCGACTAAACGAAGTCAAAGGACACTTGGAAATCGCCTTACTGGAGAAACACTTCCTACGTGAGTGAAGACTTTTTGAATGTGCCACATTGCTTATTTATTTGAAGTACAGTGAACCCTCGCTGTAACGCAGTTTAATTTTCACTGTCTCGTTAAATCCCTCCTTCCCTTTGTGTTCTCAATTTTGATTGGCTCAATATGTTCAACCCATTTTGTAATAATGATAATAAAGGTATATTCTATTCTATTCTGCACTCTTAGGTTTTTCGCTACTTTTGGGTCAATCACGGTGCGGTTTTAAATGTACGAGTAACGAAAAAAAGCTTGCCATATTTACGTTACATACGTGCAAAACAATGTGCAATAACAAGTTTATCTGAAACCCATATTGTTAACAAAATTCTACTCCAACAAAAGTCTTTTATTTTAAAGTAGGGATGCGACATTGATACGTTCTAAGGCGGGGATTGCAAACTGCAATTGCCGTATAGCGGGAGATAGAAACCTATGGCAATTGGGTCCCCCAGATAAAACATAGAAATAACAAATTAGTATATAGTAAGTATTTGAGTGTAGTATACATGCATGCGATTAATAACATAGTAAAAATATTTACATGTAAATGAAAAATAATGTTTATTTACCTTTAGTTTAAAATGACCTGAGCTGGTACAACATAGTTAGCAGGTAGATATACAGGGAGGATGAGACGGCAGACTAAAAAAACTAAACTCATTTTTAAACTTCCACTTTCAAGGATTGTCCTTAGAAGATTTCCTTGCTCTTATTGCCTCCTTATATCTAATATTAACCCAATTGTCGATTGGTTTTGGCCTGGCTGCACAGCAAGGGTAGTGATTCATATGCCTCTATCATGTCCATTGATAAACACAAGCTTGGTTGCCATGGTGATGATGTTCTTGCTTCTTCCTTTAACACGACTGTTTTGGTCGCATGGTGAAAAAAATCCTGAATGAAAAATATAGTATTGTATCGTTTAGTTGCAAAGCATTAGCGAAGCACGAGAGATTCTCAACGGAATAAATAGAAAGGTATTGTGGGAAGTAGTTAGGTTAATATCATATTGGCCTTTTCATGTTGCAATGACACAAACCAATAGAAGACGAGTGTTTTGTATGACTCTTCTGTGCATTTTTGGCCACACAAAATAAATTGTTGTTAATGTTGTATAGTGGGGGAAAGGCTGTATAGTCGCGCAGAAAAAAACATCTTAGTCCACATCATAATTTGGGGGTTGCCGTATCCCGGGGTTCTATTGTATTATTAAGTGGGATTAAGGTCTTTTTTTTTTCTTGTTGCCTGGATAATGAGAAATGGTTAAATTAGGGATAGCGATGAAAGAAACGTTAAGAAACTTTTTGGTAGTGCTCCGAGGGTTTCATTTTTGGTTAATGCACATTTGGAAAACTCAATTAACATTAGAATTTTATTTCGTTTTATATTAGCAACACCAGTGTTCATTCTTGACTGGTTTCAAAGCAGGCAAGTCATCGGTTGCCATGGCAGCGACTTGGATGCTGCCTTGCTTTTTGCATACAAGATCATATTGAGAGGCTGAGAATTCCAATGCTCTGTTACTACACTGCATCCATAAAGTATTCAGAGTGCGGCTGAACTATTTTTAGAAATAATGAAATTGGGATTAACGCCCCACCCTGAAATATTTTAATTGCAATTTATTTGTACAAATTTTTCCCTAACTCTTCCCTCTATTGTTTACGGTGCAATTAATTACGAGAGGAAAGAGATCAAATAAACAAATGTTTTTGTTTTTATTGTGCCTTTAAAGAATAAATAACAATTTAGTGAGAGTAAAATAAAAATCACAACATAAAAAAGGCTCTCGCAATGATACCAGGTCTCGATACGATCAATAATTTTGTTACAAATAAAATGTCTCCAAAAACTAAGACACATATCCTCATTTTGTATGAGATAAAATTATTATCTTAGTATTTTCCAATCTTTCATAAGACGGGGGAGTAGAGTGAATTCTCACTCTTGGTCTAGGTTTTCTTTAATTGTAGGATGTAAATGGTGAAAGTAAGAAAATTATTATTTCAAATACAGTCCAAATGCCAACTCAAACCCCCAAAAAGATGAAAAATGAAGTTTATGCAAGTGCATCTAAGAGAGTGACGTAGGTGCACGCGCCACTGAAGCAGCTTGACAGAGGCTGCAATGATGATTTCAGCCAGAAGATGACATCAGCATGTAGAATCTTTTGAATTTGCAGGTCCATGCTTTTTTAAAATTTTGATTTTTTTTTTTTGTTGGCGACTATATCAAAGAAGTATCAGAGGTTTACATGGGAAGTATGCTTTTATGATAGTAAATATGGTATTTAAATTTAAATTGGTTTTACAGGTCATATTGTTTTTGAAAAAAGGGGGAATATATTCTAATATGACTGCTTTAAACTGCACAGTTTTCTCATTTAACAGATTTGAGAAGTGGAAATGTTTTCTTGACTTGAGTCGCTGCTTGTTGTTAGGGTGGATGGGTGGGTCAGATCAGTTGAGAATCACTGCACTACGGATCTGTGCAACACAGGAAAAACATTAGATTTTATCTCATACTATTTTTAGTCAGTTGCCACATTGTACAACATTGTTTTAACCTAACAACGTTGTACAAAATGGCACTGTATGCTCCATCACAACATCGTATAACATGGCACTGTGAGTAAAAATAGCGTGATGATGAGATAAAAGGTGAACATATGCTTTAAACTGCACAATCCTTTCATTGGATACATTTGAGAAATGGATTTCTATATTTATTTGGGTCATGGCTTGTAATCAGAGTGCTATGGTGGGTCCGGAAGTTGGACCAATCGACAACAACTGTTGTATCAAGGAACACATTAAATAACAGAGTTGAAAAAATCTTAATAGTGTATCAGTATCAACAGCTTCCTAAAACATTGTGCCGTAAACCTGTTGACTCTTTTAGTTCACCCGTCTTCTGGCATGCCCTCCCAAAATAAAACCGGGACACACGCTGCATGCTAAAACAAACACCCTTCTTAGAAGTGTATTGTATTGTGCTCTACACCAGAGGCACAGGTTTCCGTCGTAAATAGTGGTGACCCTTAAACTTCCTTTGGTACTTCTGGTTCTATTTTGAGGAAACATAATTGGTTAATGTGTCACTACGTGGACATGAGATGCTGTCCCAAAACGTTTTTTTGTGAACTGCTTTGCATTTGTTTTTGATTCTGAAAAGATTAACTTAGATTAATGAGGCTTTTTTTGTCCACTTAGCCTATTTTTTGTACGTTAGTCATTATGATTCCATTCTTAGCCTTCAGCTACCTTTTATGGCAGGATGTATGTCACGAGAATTAACATGGCATAATTAACAACCCATGTCGTAGAAAGTAGAGCACAGTATGGAAAAACAATTGCTGTGGTTCAATGTAGCACGTCACAGGACCTAACTCTAAACTTGTATGAGGATGTTTATGAAGGCTGAATGCATTAGTGGCGTCGATAGCTAAACAATGTAACCTTGCACTCATTTAGGAGGAAATGGAAACACATGAGGGCAAAGATTTTTTTTTTGTCTAGTGAAAACTTTAAAAGATTTTTTAACATTCTTTTATAAAACAAACTCCCTGCCTCTTTTTTTTTATTATTATATAATTATTGGAAAACAATTTTTATCTTATCAAATTTCTTACTGTTCTTTTTTAAGTAAGAGAAAACAATGTCAATTCAGGAACTGTAACTACTTTCTATTAGCGGTTCATTTAAATAGTTAAAACAAATAAAAATTTGAGACAGGCATTAAAGCAAAATCACTAGCATGAGCAGCATTATCAGTTAGCGTTAGTGACACTGCAATTAGCTGCTAAATTATTCAGCAATAACTGCTAAAGTGATGCTTGCGGCTAAATTGAGGATAACTACGGATGCCATTTGTCCATGCAAGTAGCCGTTGCATTAGCAAAAATATACTAATGACGGCCAATAAGGTGGCGATCTTTAAATCCGACAGTATTAAATATTGTCTTATTGCTCGCCTCCAGTTACATAAAAAATGGGACAAATTGAACATTGTGATGTAAACACAATTCATTCTGTTTTTTTTTTTTTTGGGGTGTGGGGGTGTCTGTATTTTTGTTATTATGTACATTTTCCCTCAATGATGTAGTAGAGAGATACTTTTTTTTCATCTTCAACACACGTGTTTTCCTTGTCTCCGCGATCTTCTGAAGAATTTCTCTGCAGTTTTTTCGTGCCGGAATTATTGCAGTTGTTGTCACTTTCTGGATTATGTTTCGACTTATTACTGACACTGAAGAAATTACCAATTGTGTCTTGATTTTCACCTTCTCTCGTCGACAACCACCACAACAATGACGTAATCTCGAAGCAACGAGATCTCGTTTGCCGAGATCAGCGTGCAGACGAAAACTCGAACCGCGAGACCAAGACAACAATGGCGGATCTGCCTGACGAAAAGTTTGGAGTCCGGTAAATCTTTGTTAAAAAAAAGTAATCTGGTAATAATGACAATTTTGTGTCAAAAAAGTTGATTTGACACTATGCGTCCCCAGCAAAAGAGATGCGTCTAGGACGCAGGGACATGGGCAAACGAGAACACTGATGGTGGGACAAAAAATATGCACTCGAACTTATGCAGTGAATCTTCCTAATGTTGATGAAGGTCACTTAGTTCATCCAGAGATGAATCACAGAAAGATGTGATAGGTCTTAAAGACATTTACAGTATTTCTCAAACGAGATCATGTACTTTGAAATATACCTTAATGCTTTCTCGGAAGGCGTATCAAAGTGGTGCTTATACTTCTTCAGCATGTGAGCGATTTACATAAATGAACAGGTCAAAATGATCTAGCCACCATTTAAAAAATGCAAAACGTAATTATTTTTACTCTGACTAAAAAGTAACTAGAACAAATACAGATTCAAGGGCAGTCTGGCATATCAAAACACCTCCTATTTATGTAAGCCTTCAAGATGGGGTTTATAGTCTGAGGTGTCCTTAAAACAGTTTAACATTAAATATTTTCCCTAATAATTTTGTGTTAATAATGCCCAAATGGGTTCAAAAGCTTTTATACATGTTTTTCAACCGCGCATATCTGCTTTTATCTTTACCCTCGATGTTCCGGCCACAGAGCGTATTACGCTGGAGGAAGTGGGTGAGGGCGGGGGGCAGGAGAATGATTTCACTCGCTTGCTCCTCGTTTACTTTCATTTTAGGATGAACATGGTGAAAATAAGAAAAGAGCTGTTTCAAATACAACAAACCCCAAAAAAGATGAAAGAGGAACAGCTTATTCGAGCATGTTTAAAAATTCCTCATATTTGGAAGCGCAACTTAAAATTTGACAGAGGCTGGAATGATGACTTCAGCCAGAAGATGGCGTCAGCCAAAAGAATATTTAAAAGTTACAGACACCACCTTAAGATAAATGAAATTAGTTTAATCAAAATAAAAATACATAATACTTCAGTCAAATTTTTAGAATTATCAACACAAATTAAAGTCCTTTATTTTCCTGCATCTGTATTTCCCACTAAAATGAACCGCAATCCATTATCCCCAATCCGAAATTGCTGAGAGCGGGGACTAGTATGAGGCTTTTTTGTCGGGAGGCCTGCCGATGTGCTCTGCCTGTAGTGAAATTAACTGTTGTTACAGCGTTCCATTATCCTCGGTTGATGATTGCTGAGAGCAGGGGCCAGAAAACCACTTTTTTTTTCTGCCCACTGAAACATGCCATCGTGGCTCTCCTCAAATTAATTAGTTTGTTGATATGGATACTGATTGTTGTTAAAGGGAAATAGTAGAGACACATTAATAAATAATGCAAATGTTTGATACTATCAAACTGTATTTATTTACATGCCAAAGAAAATAAAATCAAACGAAACACTGAAATGGAAATTGTTGACGCAAGCCCTCATAGTCTTAGAAAACAGGAACAGGGGAACAAATTCAGGGGGAAAAAAGGGGCGGAAGTGCTGGACGCATGGCGAAAACACTCCTTTCCTCAGAAAAGTCTCTTCATCTCTTCGGCTGCATACCTCAGCTGAGAGATGGGCAAAAGAAAGACCACGGCTTGGTTTTACCATGTCTCCTGGCTCGGGAGAGAAGGTTGTGGCTTTTGGCCTTGTTGGTCACCATGGTCCCCAGGCGACCTAGGCGGGCAAGGCATTTCCCCCCTCCGAGCACATGTGAGGGCCTCAGGAAGAGAAGAAGGTGAGAGGGCTGTGCATGCACGCTTTTAAGGGGGATCAGGTCACGTAGGCAGGTCCTGTGACCGCTGCTTTTTAAAATAAACACAGTGAGGAAAATAACTGGTCGAGGGAAGGGAATTTTATTAGAGGGCAAAAAGAAGGAAAGGAAATTTGAAAAAAAAGTCTAAGCAGGATGTATTCCTTCATGCTAATATTCAAAAGAGATTGATAGTTTTTTTTTTTCTTTTTCTATTTTTCACACATTATACTCTAAATAGAGGTACATTTGTTGTTGAATTGTAACTAGATAAAAGTTCTTGCGTGTAATAGTTTTAATAGCACAGAAGAGTTATCATTTTTAATTTTTAGTTTGTTGTGTACTTTGTTTTTCAGTTATTCTGTGTTGCATGACTTTAAACTTGCTTAGTATAAAAAAGATTAAATTAGTTCGCAGAAAAGTGAAAACAATAAAAGTTGATTTAATATAGTAGTACGATACATTCTTTATTCATTAATTTAATGCATCATGTTACACTATTATTAGTAATTTATCGGTTAAGGCAAGAAAAAAAATCTAAAGAGCAATTTGAGAGGCCTACCCTCCAAAAAGAGCCGGAATTCCCATTACTAATAAGTTACGGGTTACAATAACATAGCTGTTAACTTGTACGTATTCCCTATATTTACATATGTTTTTTAACACACCAAATTATCCATGCCGTATAACATTTTTTTCCGTAAAAACAATGAATTAAAAAAAAAAAAAAATTGGGGGGTGGTGGGGGGGTGGGGGGGTATTTCTACATTGTCTGACTGTCTTGCTGTGAGTAAACAGATGCCACGTTGTGTTTGTAAGGTGTATTATTGCTCAACAAGGGAATTGCAATCATTAATAAGGGGAGCTATTGGCTGAGGTTGACAGGTATGCAATACCCTCCTGTAAAGCATCAGAGAGGAACCAGTATTCTGTCTTACCAGCAATCACAAACGTAGCAGTACCAATATTTAACACTGCAATTTTCCAGTCACCGATATAAGTATATCATTCATTTATTGGAAATTTCTATCCATTATTTGGTTTGTTTACTTGTTGCATATTGCTGTCAAATGAATTTGAATTTAAAATCTAGAAAATCTTCTTCCAGGGGTTAAGGGGTAGGGGTGTTTTCTCCCTAGACTGTCCACCCATCAGGGTCCCACAAATTCCTATGGGAAACACTACGAGGGCTACTTTGCGGATTAGCTCTTATTGCGTCGGTTTTGGTCCCTGTTCAGCGCGATAAACAAGGGATTACAGTACATTAGAACACTTGTAATAATGATATTTATTAAATTTTGTCGGGATCCAATTTGTTACTGTGCTGCATAAGGAACGTTGACAAAGATCAGAACATCCCAACAAACACAAAGCACTGAATACATTTTCCATGATTGACCAGAACAACCTCTGCAATCGACGAGTAGATCGCAATGGGTGTATTGTGCTCCTTAGTGTTTTTTCCTTTTGAAGACTTGGCCTGGTTTGCAGAACCGACCTTGCAAAAAATGACACTAAACGTGAGGGCCACAAGGAAATGGCAGCTTTTCGAGTCGGCAAGTTGTGGTGGAAAAGGCAAACTAAAACTGAGGGGTTTCTGCTCACTTTGAGACATTTAGGCAGATGACTGTCACAAGATGAAATGGATTACATTTCCTCTCTTGTTTCCCTTGCTTGATACTTGTTCATAACCGTTCTGTAAAAGAACAAATCCACGTAGACACTTAATGAACCTTAATAACCTTCAGCTAATGAATAGCGGCATTGTCCGTCCTGATTAGAAAATTTCTCTCAGAGCTTTTCCCTTCTTGGCAAAGTTGGATAAAATGTGATTTGCTAAGCTGTGTGCAAAATGCCACAAATGTACACAATGTTTGAGCGATTTACAGATTCCGGACCTTCTTATGGTGCTGGCCCCTCCTTCGGTTAGTTACCCAATGCTTAACATCCCTAGGGTAGTCCCACTGACTACTTGGAGTTGAAGCAACCAAAAAATCTTTCGTTGACGTGTAAGGTGCCAGGGCAACCGGGGACAGTAGCAGCCGTGGCCCTGTTTCAAGACCGACCAAAAAACGCCTCCCTGCCCACTCGTTCCTGCTCCGTCGTCCCGAGGAGCGCTCGGCTTCAGAGACGAATGGGGCTGTGCAAGGTGGACGACTTCACCTTTGATAGCTTCGAACTGCTTTACGCCGGAGCAGTCGAAAGCTTCAAAAGCCACAAAAGTAGTGGCGGATTCAGTGAGTTCAACTCTTTGTTGGATCTACACCTGGTTGGGATACAATGTTCGTGATAAGTCGTTTTTTCAAACCTTCGATACGATATTATATATCTAACCTACCTCTAATCTATCCAAATCTAAACTACTTTTTAAATATTGATTTGGGTGTGGGGGTGTCTGTATGTTTTTCGTGAACATTTCCAAAATTGTACTTTAGTTCTCTGCAAATGTCTTTAGCTAGGTTTCAATAAATGCCAACAAAATTGCTAAACATCTGCTTTTTGTGTGCTCTGCTATTATCTTTTATCTCGAATGTTATGCTCTCTAACGCCGAATTTTGGTACTGCAGCTCCTGATCACTGAACACTCCAAGCAGGTGAATCCAATCTTCTATCAGCTTGGCAACGCTTGTGTGACCTAAAATGACAATAAATTGACAATATCCATGAGTGTCTCAGAAATTGAGATTATTCTTTATTTTCTGTAGTGCAATTTAAAAAGAAAGAAAATGTCATACATCCATACGCAATCCATTATCCCTGATCACATATCGCTGCTTGCAGGGACTGTATTTCCGTCTAAAATATATTACCACCTTTGTAGCCACAATAATTATTCCCAATCCTATATTCCTGCAAGCGGGGACTAGCAGAAGGCACTTTTTCCAAGAGGCGTCCCATTATGGCCCACCTAAATTAAAATGTATAGTTGAGGCAATGATCCATTATACCCAGTCGAATATTGCCGAGAGTGGGTCCCGATAGAATGCATTTGTGTCATGTGTGGCAGTTCGTTTTTTCCACCTAAGGGGAACAGCACCCTTTTGGCTGAGATCCATTATCCCCGGTCAACTATTACTGTAAGCGGGGTACGGAGGAACAAAGTTTCAAAATTGTGGATTTTGGCATTCTGGATAGGGGTTTGAGATGACACTGGCTAGCCTTAAGATTTAAGGCCAGTTACTTTCATATCAAAATGTCCTAGAATTAACATATCCTCAATGTTTTACATTATGTATTGGTTGTAAAAATGAGGAATTTGCTAATTAATAAAATATTTGTCAGTGCAGGTGTTACCGCGGTTTCCTGCAGCGGTAAGCTAATTTTCTAATAGGTTTACCTGACGACTGCAGCTCTCCTGGCACTGCTAAGCTAGGCCCTGCCAAGCCGATTAAGCTGTAACAACCTTTGGTAACCTTTCCAGCCCACCACTATTTACATATTTCTGTTGTGTCATCTACACAATGTATCGAACATTTTGAGTTCAAAAAACACTTTGATTTTTTTGGCCATATTAAAAAGGGACACCCAGTCTGCCACCTGTGGGTATTAGGCCTTTTGTTTACAGTTTATTGCCTTCCGTACTGAAATATTCATGCATCCCTTTAGTCAGCAGAGGAAAGGGTGGCCCTTGTTGTTCTAGCAAGTCCTGACACATGAGACACTTAAAGGTTGTTGGTGTGGCTGTTGGTTTCAGGCTGAAGGTGAAGAGCAGAAAATTTGGCACTGAACTCAGCCTGGATTAGGGGTGGGTTTCTCACAAGGATATACAGTACAACAAATGAAAATACACTAGGCTGTTATTTAACGTTTACAGTAATACCTGTTTATAACGTGGTTCACCTAACACGGTCTCACCTAGCAGGTGAACCACCACTAGCATCCCCAGAAGAGGGTACTTTTTTCCCCAGCATGTGAATATGATTAACTCTTGTCTTCATTTTTTTTTTCTTAATTTTGTACTTTTTTATACAGCTTACATGGAATTGTAAATAGAAACGAAATTAAAATTTTCTACTGCTGGGACCAATCTAAAAAAAATACATTCAGTGAGATAGAATATAATTCAGTGAGATTTTTTGGGGCTTTTAACAACTCAGTCACGTATCGTATTGACCCGAGGACTATTGGAGGGTTAAGTACTCACAAAAAAAACTAGCACAGAAAATTAAAAACTTTTCTTTCAAAATAAAATATATGTATGTATGTGTATGCATATATATGTATATATATATATATATAATTTTTTTTTTTTTTTTTGTGGAAAAATTCTGCAGCCCTACTCAATGGGTACTGTGTTTTCCGTCTGAGCGAGGGCCAGCAATACATGGCACAGCATGGCGACAGGATGTCAAACAAATACGACGGCGAAGTGGGTATTCCACTGTGTAAAATAAATAAAAAAATTCGATCTATTTTTATAAAAAAATAACATTGGCATGATAGATCCAGTATTTTGCCTAGTCTTCAAATCAATGTTTTTTACTTTATTGAATTAAAGATTTCTTTTACCACTAGGAGGCACTAAATATTATACGCTGTCCCTTTAAGGATTTCTATTTTGTTTTGAATTTAAGATGCACTTTAAATATTTTCTGTTACAGTTAATAAAGCTATTTTTTTGTTGTAAATTGGTCCTTATTTATTTTTTATAATGCTAATATGTTAATCAGGATACAGTGTTATGCAGTGGACAGCGGTGTACATCATATGTTTACATGTTTATCCTGTTCCTGCTTCTCCCTTTAGCATCACAGCAAGCCTTGGGATCCATAGCAAAAAAACACAGAACAAAACATACAGTATTGGTTCACATATGGGCAAAGTATTTGAACTGAATGAAGAGAAAGGCATTTTGGGAGGTAGCTCTTTCAATAGCATGTATGCAATTAAATGAAACTCTGATGCAAACAAATAGCAGACGTCAACTAATAGCAGATAGGATTAGAGTTGGAACTTTTCATAGGCACTAAAAAGTTTTGGGTACGAAAATATTTTTTGTTGATGTCCAATAGTGGGGAAAATTATGTGAAGAGGGACAGAATAAACATTGTAATCCACATGTTAAAGTGAAAATGTTCTTCGGTGGGGTTGCTGTATTCCAAGTGTCCTGTGTTTAATTGTATAGTAATTGTAATAAAAATAAATTAAGGTTTCTACTTATTTGATGTTTCCTATCACAGTTTCTTAATAAAACATAACCATTGTATTAAATGAGGGTTTACTGTATGTAAAATAAAAGCCAATTTCTCGAGCAACGAGTATTTTTAAAAATCGCACGTTTATATCATAGCTCGTGTAGCTTCGATTTTTTTTTTTTTTTTTTAATTCAGGATTACTGCTGGACCTTAATTTTTTTTTTGTCGACTTGGTCTTAAATTTGAGGTTAAAAGGCAATTTAAAAAAGTCTTAAAAAGTCTTGAATTTAACTTGCCTTAAACTCTAGGAACTCAATATTGTTCTTTATTTTTTGTTTCAATCCCTATTGTATATGTAAATGTTCTGCATTTTCAAGTAAATGAAGACCTCCCGAAGCGCTTTACAATGTGCTTCACACTTTTCCTTTGTATACACTAACTAACCGATAGCAGCGTCAGCCATGCAAGGCGACTACCTGCTATCGGGGGCATTAGGGATTCAGTGTCTTGCCCAAGAACATTTTGACATATAACACGGAGGAGCTGGGAATCGAACCTGCGACCTCTTGTTCCCAAAATGAACACTAACTCCTTAGCTAATTCCACCACTAAAAGGCATTGAATAATACAACTGTTCCTTTAAACTTTCACATATTGCCGTCAAATGAAATTGCTTGTGACTCCTGCCCTAGACTGACTACCCGCCAGGGTCTACAGGAAACTCTACTCACTATGATTTGGTACTCACAAAAAAAAACTAACACAGAAAATTGCATCAAAATTGCAATATAGATCTGAACGATTGCAATTAGGTTTTTTTCCAGAATTCTGCAGCCCTCGTTCAATGTACTTGTCTATCGGAGTTGAAATTTGCATCTTCTATCTTTATTCCGGATTCCTTTCTTTTGTGTAACCATAGTATTCTTGTCTTTCAGAGGAGGAACTGAAAAAACTAAGAGAAGAGTCCAATGTGGACTCTTTGCGGCAGGAACTGGAGAAGGAAAGGAGCAAGCGTCTCGACTTGGAACAGAAGATGGGCGATGTGTTGAAGTCCAGGTATAATGCTATGGCGGAAAAAGGTTTCCATCATCGCTCATTGAAACCATCAGTATGAAGTGTCCACTCGATTGAGAAGGTTTTTTGTTCAACAGGAACTTGATTGCAATTAATCCAGTGTGGTGTGAAACATTGTCAAAAATAGTATCTAAATTAAGCCATTTATTTTTTCAATAAAAATGTTGATGAGATCTGATACTGGATTTGGTGATTATATTGGTACGGTATCTGATAGCAATATCACATTGGGACGTTCCTTGTAAAAATGTCGTTATTCTTATTTGTTTTCTTACATTTTCAAATTAGGCTTCATTTTTGACAATTTTAACATAAAAAAACCTTCATTTGATAATTTAATGGTACACTTAAATAACAGTTAAAATGTAAGCATTGGTAGTGTGTTCTTATTTTTTTATCTCTTCAATTCAAGCTTCATTGCATGTCTTAATAATTTAGAAAACAAAATATAAATCAACAGTTTTTAGTACAATTAAATGCAATAATTTAAATTGAATATTTTTACAATGTGATAAATGTTATTTGTTGTTTATGTTTAATTTAGGCTACATTTAATTTAAAGATTAAAAAATAAAACTATTTTAGCAGTATGTTCAAATGTAATAATTTCAATGTATTTTTACAATATTTTCTTCAGGCAGAATGTCTTGAGCTGTTTTATTTTATAAGTGTTCCTAATTCTAAAAACAAAGTTTTAGAGTAAACAACATATACCCAATTTGATTTACACCTGATTTTGAATTTGAAAAAAAACAGAGACAGTTTTTTTAAAAGTAAACTAATGAAATCCTCCTTAATTGTTTTTGTAAAACGTGTTTATAAGCAATAAATAGGACATATTGGGGAGTTTGTAGAGCGTAATTTAAAACTGTTAAATTTAGTAGCCTATAAGATAGACGAAAATGGAACACATTAAATATTTATATAGCATTCTTAACTGGCTAATATAAGTCATGAGTATGCAACATGAAAGGCCTCTTATGTTGTGGATAATGCTGATGTTTATCACGTACTTAAAAACCACTCTTGTGCTTGTGTGGCTCATTTAGCAGCCATTGGCTCTTTAGTTTTACCACAAAACTTCCAAATCTGTTCAATTAATAAGAAAAATGATTTTAGGCATAATGTTTGATCGGTTTTAAATTTTGAGTAAGGTACAGAAGACTCTCAGAATATGTTTTTAACCCGTGAGGAGGTGATGATCCCAAAGTGAAATAGTGGGGTAGAGAATCCTATGGTAATGCACAGCTCATGAGTTCCGCACCCCAGGTACTCCAGATACAAATATTTAAACAAAATGGTTTATAGTAAGTACTACATACAGTATGTGTAATATATGTGTATTGGATTAAATCACATTATCATTAGATGCAGTATACGAGTACAATAATCCCTCACGGGGCGGCAGTAGCTCAGGTGGTAGAGCGATCGTTTTAGGATTAAGGGATCCCAGTTCGAATCCCGGCTTGTCCATGTTACATGTCGAAGTGTCCTTGGGTAAGACACTGAACCCCCAATACCCCCAATAAGCAGGTTAGCGCCTTGCATGGCTGCACAGATCCCGGCCGCTATTGGGAAATGTGAAGCACAATGTAAAGCGCTTTGGGAAGTCATTGACTTGAAAAGCGCTATATAAATGCAGATCATTTCACCTTATCACGGTTTACCTTTTGCGGATTCGCTGCCTCATAGCTTTTCTTCGAGCTTTGTGTTCTGAATTCTGGCCCTTTTCTGCCTGTGTCTGGATTTGTGGCAATAACCTTGAGGACTAAGTTCTAGACAAGCAGATTGACAGACCTAAATGACATTTCAGTTTATCCCTACGCATAAACACCGAAAATAACCTTAAATAATTTGTTGGTGTATCTTGGAGAGAATGCTTTAAATAGAGCTGGAAAAAAACATCTTATTACACGGCAATAAACATCATAAGTTGGGGGTGGCGTATCTTAGGAGTCTTCTGTATTATATTTTTGTGACAATTCCTGATTTTCTTGGCATGCAAAATCATTTGTTGATTTCGTATAGCGCGCAAAATGCCGTACAGAGGTGCGGAAAAACATCTTCTTCCACACAATAAAGAGAAAACATCGTAAGACTGGTTCCCCGGCGTCAACTGTAGTTCCCCGAAAATATGTCCTGTTTCTGGAAGTTGATGTTACATTAAACTATGGCAACATCTCCTTCTTGACTAACACCATAGATTACCCGCACAGTAACACGAACTCGTAAACTCGAGAATCCCAAAGACAATCCAGCTGATCCTCCAGGGGGATTCTCTTGTTACGTGATAGTAAATATCTTGCGGGGGTTTCTCCAACTGTTGGAACTCGGTGGCTAAAATTAGACTACTCTTGTTATGTTGGGAAGTTTCCATGTGTGAAGAGAATGACATTGGTTAAATTTAGACACCAAAGCTGTGGTGGCCTAGATACAGCTTCTGGAAATTTCCGGTATCATAACAGACTGCGTTGGTGTTAAGTCTCCGCAATGAACACAAAAATGAGACATGATTAGGGTAAAAATGTAAAAAATGTTAACATTTATTTATTCTTTATTTATAATTCCATGGGATATTAAGATTCTGAGTATTAAAATATTCAGGTAAATTCTCCAAGGTATTTATGAGCATTAGCTTTGAACCAATGATACCTTTTGAATCCAATTAAACAGACATTTATGCAAATTAATGCAAACAAAAAGCATTATTTTGTAAGTCTCGACTTTATTTACAAAGCAATTGGAAACAAAAATCACTTCATATGTTTTTTTAAGAATTAGCTGGGAATCAATGGTACATTTTGAATCCTCTTAAACATGTATGCAAAATAATGCATTCCAAATTAGTATTTTTTAAGTCTCAACTTCATGTATAATGCACTTGTTACCAAATAGCTTTGCATACATACAAAAATATAAATTAATGCAGTAAGTGTAGGTAAAATGAATAACACACTAATATAATAATAAATAGAGGTTAGTTAATAAATAAACGAGTACCAATACTACAATGTGTTTTGTTTGACAGCTATAGACACAAATAGACAGATAGGCGTAACATGATCACTGCTATTAACGGCTGTGGACGTCAATGACAGTGAATGAGTCAAATTTGCGCAATAATTTTCTTGAAATTTAATTTACAGTAAATATGAATCATCCCAATCATTTCTTGCTTCACCCAGCACATCTCCAACATATAATGGATTCCTTTTCCTTGAAGATGGTCTGATAATATCTAAAATTCACATTTGATGACTAGAAAACTTAACTCTGAGGAACTCTTATTTATCATAATATTTATTATTCTGTTACTTGTTCTTTTTCTGGTTCAAATCATGCCAAATATAAAATCTTAAATTCATAAAAACTTTGTTACTATTTATCGTTCCAAAGTCAAGTAAATGCGACTCTTTATTTTTTATTTCCCACAGGCTAGAGGATTCTCCGCCGCAACCTCCTAGAAAACAACAGTCACCCTCTAATAATGGAACAGGTAAGTCCCAGGGGCTGAAAAACAAATAGTGTGAGAATGAGGGTCACGCTTTGCAGGGAAAACCCATCCGAGGGGGACAAACAGGAAATTCCAAGGTAGAGGTAGAATGTTTCCGTTTTGGAAACGGAGGTTATTCTTGGATTTATTTGGGGTGAAAATTGTCAGTTGGTATTTAAAGATATATATAGTTTTGTCGACTAAATTAATAGGGTTACTTTTTACTGTTTTATTGCCATCACTATTAGATAATATTCTGCTTTTTATACTGATACCTTTAACTGCGAGCTATATTTAGAAAATACACACACACACACACACCACGCCTAACTGCTTTTATCCCACTTTTATTCTTGGTGATCCAGCTACGGAGCGCATTTCTCTGTAGGAAAGGAGGCGGTTAGAAGGAGGAGAGTGATTTTTCACGCATGTTGGCGGTTTTCTTTTATTCTAAAATGAAAATGGTGAAAGTAAGACATTTGCTTTTAAAAATAAAGTCCAAATGCCAACCCAAACCTGCTAAAAGATAAAAAAGAAAAAGTTCATTTGAGCGTGTCTAGGAATTTCACATACTTGCCTGCGCAACAAAAGAGATGCAAAAGGATCCCCTAACCACTGGAGTCTTAGGGGCACTATATCCTGTGTTGTGTCTTGGGCAAGTACAGCTTGGTGGCACCAAACCCTCTCCAGGCCAACTCTCTTAATACACTCTTCAAATATCTATTTTTGGATTTAGAGTATATTTTTAACCCCACAGTTTTATTGGATGCACCAAGCATGTTGAACATTTTTTCTGTCCACATGATGGCATAGTCAAGAAAATCAATCCTCTTGAATCCCTTTCGTATGTGAGGAGCATTTCCGTGCAGCGCTTCACTGCTTTATGGGACTTTATTTTGTCACTTTTTGTTATTTTGTTATTTTTAGTACTACTGCTACAAGTGTTCCAATGCTTGATGTCACACATTTCTTGGACTAGAAAAACAACACGTATTCTTGTCAAGTGGCATTGTCTTAGTGATAATAAATCAAAATTTATATACAAATGCTCATGAATGGAGTGGAAACCACCTCAAATAAATGTAATATTTCTCCAATTGTGGTTACAGAGGTCTCTCATAGAGGCAGGCACACACGCAGCAAACATATGACAGTGATGACTTGCTAAAGGAGAACTAAACATTAAAATATGTACACTACATTTTTTGTATGGTCCATACAGAAAAGTAACACATTTTGTTGTAATTAAGACACATGTTTGCAGACTTTAAGACATTAGGAAAAGAAAACGATCACAACAGGCTGTACTTATCCTTAGTCTTGCAATATATCTTGGCCAGGCTTTCTGAAGCTTAGCACAACTGACGTAGAGCTAGGAAAAGGCACGACCAAGTGTTGCTTCTGCCTCTATGTAAAATCTAGTTATGTTATAATCAGGAACTATCAGCTGATGGAATATGATATCATGGCGTCAAGTGACTACCATATTTATTCGTGTGTAATGCGCAGCATGTATAATGTGCACCCCTAATTTTTATTTAAAACAATCATTGTCCTTTTTTTTTCCACTTTTTCCTCAGAATTGTAATTGATGAATGTATACTTGCGATCATGGTTAAAATCATTTATTTACGACGTATTTTATGAACACAGTTCTAACATGAAATTTGCAATGTATTTATCTAATGTCCTTCAAAGTCGGATTTGTTATTAGATAAACCAACGGGGCTGTTTCCCTTGTCTTGGTTTTTATTTTTTTAAAACTTTGATTTTATTTATTTGGTCCCTGAGGGAAATTCATTTTCACCGACTCTACCAGGGGTACAGGCAGTGCGGTCACACCAGAGCGTGCGCCAAATGACGGTTTTACAGAGCCTGGTATTCCCAGACGGTCTCCCATGCAAATACTAACCAGACCCAACCCTGCTTAGCTTCCGAAACTGGGCGTTCTCACGCTGGTATGGACACAAACAGGTTGCCTTTATTCATATGTTTCAGGGCGTCTTTCTGTTCTCTCCATTCTCCAATATTGCTTTATGGGTACCGTGAATAAATAAATAGTGTGCTGATGAGAATTAATAGTATGCCCTTTTGTATGTCATTTATGTCACTGGGTTTTAGTGGTTATGAATATGCGCTCTCACTGCCTTGACATGGGTTCGATTCCCATGCAACCAATATTTTGTGATTGTGGTCAGTGATATTTTTCGACCTATCAATCATTGCACTAATACACTACCTAAAAACATGTATAAAGCGTACAAACTTTGAGTTATTTTTTATACATGCATAAATACAGTAATTATCAG
This sequence comes from Urocampus carinirostris, assembly GCF_059441175.1. Lineage (NCBI taxonomy): Eukaryota > Metazoa > Chordata > Actinopteri > Syngnathiformes > Syngnathidae > Urocampus > Urocampus carinirostris. The sequence goes on along the minus strand of NC_142359.1, from coordinate 32,817,427 downwards.
GCCTTTTTTTCAATCTGGACACTAACTGACATCAAATGTAGCCTTTATTGATAATTAGCAACCCGATATTTATTATGCATGCTACCAGTAACTGATATCGTGGCAATCCTTTTCGTTTTTTTCCTGGATAGCAGACAAGCAGCAACAGAAAGAAGTGTGGAGCTCCCGACTGCAAAAGTGGTTATACGAGCGGTTCGGTGTCTACATCGAAGACTTCCGCTTTCAGCCCGAGGAGAGCACCGATGAGGCAGAGGAACCGCTAAGTGCTAAAAGGTGGGAAAGGGTTCACAACGTAGCAGGACAACCCGACTTGTCTTTCGCTGAGTATTGATTTTGCATTTGGGCTCAAGCTGATTTATGATCGCTCTGAGGATAAAATGGTTTGTTTTGGTGTTCTAAATTTTTGTCTTTCTTTTCTCATTCAGGTTGACAGAAAACATGAGGCGACTCAGTAAGTACTCTGATCAAGACAATTTATTAGTGCTTCTTACTTTTTTTTAACACGCCAAAATTGTATGCGAAATTATTTTGTTAAACTCCATCTCTTGACTACTTAACCTCAAAAAAAAAACATGGAGAAAAAAAGGGTGTTCCAACTTTGAAGCGGGCCAGAAATGGTCCCGTAACAAATGTTTTTCAGAACTTACTGCAAATATTTGCTCTAAAATTTGATGTATATACTGCAGTTTTTGTAAATATTCAATATGTTATAATTTTGAATACATTAAGCATTCTGATGTATAGAGTTTGGGTGGTCCATACATTATTTTAACAAATAATCGTTTGCCTGGTTGAATTTAAGAGGCAAGTTTATTCTTTTAAAATCGTCTCTCCTTTTAGGAGCACCGCATATGCTTTTTCGATAATTTTATCAGATTAATTGATTAACAATTTGAATTGAATACTTTTTACTTTTTTTCACAATTCAACATACTTTATTCAACACACACTCTCGGATTGAAGGATATTTCTTTACTAATCATCTAAAAAAAAACTAATAGAACACAGAACAAAAAATAAAAATCTCTTGGCTTGAACCGATAGAGAACTACTTGGATAACTTGATTTTTCTGTAAGTAGAACTTTAGGCAGTTGGCGTTACTGTAACTTGATCCAATTCCTCCTTAGTCCCACCAATCGATAACTGGTACCATTTGGATGAACTTAGGTTTAAGTTCAATTATGGTGTAGGCCAGTTCTGATGTTCTAGTCCAGGGGTCTTCAACCTTTTTTTTTGTAACTAATTAGTGGAGAGGGCACACAGTTTGATATGCATTTCTAAAATAACTTCTCATGTTATTACTATGTTGTTACTTTGTTTTTACTAGGTTAATTATGGGAAGTAACATTAAAAAACTCAGTCAGGGTGAGTTCAGGCATCACGTTGGAGACCCCTGTTTTAGGCGGTAGAGCGGCAGTCTTCAAAGTCTGGAAGCCCGTTCAGGACCAGAATCTCTGTTTGGAGGTTTGTCTGCTGGCTGACTCCGACTGGCTTGGCCGTTGGCTCAATCAGGACTTGGACGCTGGCTTTAACAGAACTTTTTGTACCTGGCTAAGCCTGCCTTTCATGCTCCTGGCTCGTCTCTGGCCAAATTAGCACAGAATTTCTGGTGTGAGGCATCAGGCACCCAACTTTCCTGCTGGCCTGAGGGTGGAGGGGTTGCCAAGGCAACTCCTGAATGTCCTTTGTTTCACAAATGAGACATAACAAAACCTCACGCCCAACTGCTGACAGATAAGTCAATCACTGTAAACTATGGAATCAAAGCATATTATTCAATACACATATTCTGATGTTTTTTTTTTACTTTTACTGCCAACAAATAATATTTTAATGATAAGTTTTCTTGTGAATGAACTCAGAAGAGCTTTTTCAACATTGTGGACTCCAGCTGGGCGAAGTGGAGAGCGAAAGAATAGGTGGAGGGGGGAGAGCAGGGGAAGATCATGTCTGTTGGAAAGCAAAATCTGTACTTGACTTCGATTGCTCTACACTAAATATAATATACAGTTTTGTATAAATACAGCGTTTTTGGAGGTTTGTTTGAAAACAAAAGAAAAAATAGATTTGTAAAAAAAAAACATATATATGGCCAGCAGAGGACAAAGTAGTATGAAAGAAAGAATAGATTTCAATTCCAATTGTTTGAATCCATGACGTAAATTTGACAAAATGATGCTAAATTGACAAAATAAGGATTAAAAGTAAAATTCTGTCAGATCAAAGTTATATTGCAAACAAATCTGCAGTTTAGTCCTACGAAAAATATTATATATATTGTCTTTGTTTTATGTATAACACGTATTTCCCCATTTTCACCCCAGAGGGGATTTTTGGCAGTATTGACAGATTAAGAAAACTGTCACTCTTTCACAAACTCGTTAATAAACAATTGATGGCCAATTTAGTTTATGAAAAAAGACTATTTTTTCCCAATTATTATATATTTTCGCATTATTTAACGTCGAGTCTGTTTGCACATTACAGAGCGAGGAGCTCGACCTGTCACCAACTTTTTAAGGAACCTCTCCGCCTTATCCAATTGGCACTCTGTCTACACCTCAGCTATTGCCTTTATTGTAAGTATCTTCTGATATCAACATTTGTCAATTTATTTCCAAATAAAAGCAATTGCATAACTGTAATCCCTAACCGCTAATGGGGACCAGAACCTTGCATTGAAATCAGAAAATCTGCAAAGTTAGCCCCAGCTCTCAGCAATAATCAACAGTGGAAAATGTGTCGCGGCCGCGTGGGTGATGTTCATTTTAGGCAAAATAGTGGGAAACAAGTGCAGACAAACATGACACAAATTTGCTCTCTTGGCTCCCGCTCTCAGCAATCATTGACTGGGGATAATGGATTGCGGCCAAACCAGTATAGTTCATTTTGGACAGGCCACAATTACGAGCTTCCTTGGCCCAATTTTTAAAAAATGCCCTCTGCCGGGACATCCTCTCAGTAATAGTGATCTTGGGATAATGGAATTGCATTTCATTTTAGGCAGCCAAAACAGCATGCCTCTTGACAATAGTCCTTCTACCAGTCCTTGCTTGCAGAAATACGGGATTGGAGGTAATGGTTAGCGGCCTTGAGTGCAGTTCAATTTAGGAGAAATCAACAGCCACCAGGCCTGACAAAAGTGTGCTCTGCCGGTCCCAGCTTGCAGCAATTTGCAGTCAGGGATAATGCATTGCTGAATTTTCAACCTGCAGTGTGTTGAGGTCGCGAAGTAGCTTGATATTACAGGATACAAATAATTATTCTTAACTGTGGATGTACAATTTTATTATCAACCTCCACAACTGTAATCATAATGTGTCTATTCTTCCCAGTCAGAACTAGCTTGGCGCCCATATCTCCATTATACAAATTTTGTTTTGATTGTACTTTTATTGATTTTTCTTGTTAGAGAGTTCAGGAACTTTATGGTTGTGTTTGCAGATCTACATGAATGCTGCTTGGCATGGCTGGGCCTTCCCCATGTTTCTCTTCCTGGCCATCTTGCGCTTGTCCTTAAATTACCTCATTGCCAGGTAAAACTGGGAAACAACTAATTACATTTAAAGAGGAAAATACGGAAATTATTTGTATGTTTTGCAGAGGTTGGAGGATACAGTGGAGCATTGTGCCTGAGGTGTCTGAACCGATGGTAAGTTGTTGGATGTTGAAATCCTTCCATGTTTTTAAATTGTGTATATTAATTATAAAATGACTGCTTACAACTAAAAATGTATCACAGCCTATTTTTGGGAATTGAAATGTTCAGTTTTTATTGTTGAATTAAATAATTGTGTAAAAATGACCGAATATAAATTTGGCTTTGTCTATGCATTGTTTTTGACCCAAATTCATTGATGTGAATAATTTATCTCAGAAATATTAACATTTATCCACCATGGCTTTATGGAAGTATACATGCTAGGTGCATGTTTGTCAATGCTCTTTCAAGTGCTTTTTGGGCATCATACACACAATTACAGGGTTTGTTGCGTTTGTTGTGTATTCTTTAAGAATATATCGGCATGATTCAATTATTTTGTTTGCCCTCATGTTAACTTTGCAAACTTCGTGGTCTTGTGCTCTTTAGGACCCTCCAAAAGAAGACTTGACTGTGTCTGAGAAGTTTCAACTTGTCCTCGATGTTGCACAAAAAGCACAGGTGCCACTTAAGTTACATGAAGTCATTCTATACTCTGATTTTTTTTTTATCCTATATTGGCTTGAAGAAAATGCTTATTTTAAGGATACTTTTTTCTAATTTAAGCTGTTTTAAACTTGCCTTTCTTGTAGAATAAGAACTTGTCTTAAGTTAAGTTGTGACAGAAAATAGTTCTTAAAATCAGATCGATAATCTACCATTTGCCTAGATCAGTGTTTCTTTAACCATTGTGTTATGCTGTGGGAAATTATCCAATTTGTGTGCCTGTGCGGTCTAGCAAAAGCTGTCTTTCATTTGGATTTACTTATACCGGAGATCCAACGGCACAAACTGGTGGTGTTCCACAGGACTTTTTTTCAATGAAAGAGATGTGCCTTGGCTCAAAAAAGGTTGAAAAAGAGTGTTCTAGACAATATTGCTCATTTTAAGGATGTTTTTTTTTCTTATGCTTTCAAACATCTTAAAAAAAACTAAAAAATCCTTAAAATGAGTGCGATTATCTGCCAATTACACACAAAAAAATTGTTGCAATCTTAGTACACAGTAAAAATAAAGGATAATACATTTATTCCTATTTGACAATTTCACGCATGTCTGTTCTTTTTTATCACCCTCCTACCCCACAAACACAACATATATAAAATATATATATATATATATATATATATATATATATATATATATATATATATAAAATGGTTGATATATAATGATCGGTTTTCTGCTTTTCTGCCATTGGGGTAAGATTTTTTTTTCTTGCAGTTAAAGTGCACTGCAAAAATAAAATATCCATTCCACTTCGTCAGAATTAACTTTGTTGGGTTCAGCTATTTTATTTTGCTTTTTTTTGCTAAAAGAAGAACATGTCTTCTCCAAATAAGCAATATCATCTTATCTAGCAGATGATGGATAATTTTACTCATGTTGTGCATTTTTTTCTAATTTTAGATAGATAGATAGATAGATAGATACTTTATTCATCCCCGCAGGGAAATTCACACTTCCAGCAGTCTACCCTGTTGTTTATTAACAGATGAACATGATGCCCGAGGGGTGCTTGTAGCAAAGTGGATGACGTCACGCCAGTCCAAAAATTCGACATCCCTGCGGCAGATGGAGAACTTTTCTTTGCGAAAATCCAGGGATACACCACCTCGTGTTAGCAAGTCAGCCTCCTCTCCGATTCCCCCCGGCTTTCGTGTCTCTGTTTAGCGGCGTTGAAGCCGGATTGCTCCGGGTAGCTCCGGGTGGCTACACGTTAGCGTCCGGAATGCTAAACGTGAGCCACGTTTCCGCAAAACACAGCAACTCCGCTCCCTGTGCGCTTCGATGTTTTCCAAAAGCACTCAATGATCTTATTTGGTCGTGAGTTCGCATTTACCATGATTACGGATGGTACCGAAGACTTATAACGCCGCTAGCCGCTTCGCTAGCTCCGGCTTTTCCTCCACGATAGGCCCCTTCATCACGCCGGCACGAGAATTTTGGTTGAAACTATTTCTTAAGATGAACAAAATAATCTATAATTTCATATATAAAACAATATTATTTATATTTGTTCTACCAATGAGTAAAACAATATCTTTTTGTAGTGTTTACGCTCACCCACAAGTGTGATAACAAATTATTCATAAGGAAGCCAACTTTCAAAGATGTGTCACTAAGAAAAACTATTTTACATGACCAAGTTCAAGCACACAATATGTCTACTTTAATTTGTTACTAATTGACCTTGCCTTTTGTCTTTTCCATAGAACCTTTTTGGTAAAATGGCGGACGTTTTAGAGAAGATAAAAAAGTAAGCTGAACTATTTGAAACTTGTCGTCAAGCCTCGATGAAAGTAGACACCTTCTGTTCTTGTTTTCTTGCAGCCTCTTCATGTGGGTGCAGCCAGAGAGCACCCGCAAACTGTACATCTGCCTGTGGGTGGCTTTCATCACCTCCTGCGTCCTGCCGTACAAACTCATGGGCTTCATGATGGGTAAGGCGTACGCCACGGACAAACAAAGGCCACTTTATCCCTTGCTGTTAATGCCAATTGAATGAATACCTCAGTTCAGTACACACAAACAACCCCCTCCTCTTTCAAACAGCTGAGCCTGATTCTGACATTCTCACTGCCACCCCTCATTAGGCCTCTACGCCGGCATCAAGTTCTTCATCATAGACTTTCTGTTCAAGAGCTGCCCCAAACTGCGTGACAAGTACGACACGCCGTACATTGTGTGGAACAGCCTCCCCACTGACCCGCAACTCAAGGAGAGGACCAACGCCACGATGTCCCGTCGGGTGAGCCACAGATATTTGAATGCAGAAAAAAAATCTGCGTCTGCGTTGGGGTTACTTAATTCAGAAGTCTTTACAGCTGAAAATGACACAAAAGCTGGTGGAAACGTGCATAAAAATGCTATTTATAGTAATAGTAACTAAAACAGAATTACTGTTATCCCTCGTTTACCATGGTTAATGGAGACCAGATCGCCCCGCAATATGAGAAAATTCGCCAAGTAGCCTCCCCCCATTTTAAAATGCACTCTGCCGGCCATCCTTTTCAGCAATATTTAACCTCGGATAATGGCTCACAGCTCCACAGATGCTGTTATTTTAGGTGCAAATACAGCAATGGCAAAATAACGGCTGGCAGGCCCAACAAAAACGTGCTCTTGCTATTCCTCGCAGGAATATGCGATCGGTAATATCAAATTGCAGAACATCTTTCAACCAGTGTTGCACTGCGGCTGCAAAGGACAAAGTGCTAAGTGGCAAAGAATTAAAAAATAAAGTTTTAGGTATGGTAATATTCAACTGGGGACAATGAATTTCTGCATTTGCAGTTAATTTGAGGCACACTGCCTCAGCAAGAGTCAACCAGGGATAATGGATTCCTGCCACAACCATGCATTTCATTTTAGTTGAGCCAGAATGGCATGTATCCCGACATAAACACACTCTGCAATATGGGATTAGGGAGAATTGATCGCGGCTGACAATTACAGTTCATTTTTGACAAAAATACAGGAATCGAAAAAAGCTTCCTGGCAAAAGTGCACTGTCGGCCCCTGCGCTCAGCAAAAGTCAACTGGAGATAATGAAACGCAGCCTAAACAGTGCTGTCTGTTATAAGCGGACCACAATGGCATTTTTCAGCCGCCTGAACCCTCCAAAAAAATGACTGCCAGCCCCATTAAATTGTTGGCGACTGAATCAAAGAGAGCTCAACGTTGTGTTCACCCACAGAAAATAGTTGATTTGTCAGAGTTCCGATAGTTACTTGTATTTTAAAAAACGGAATGTGCCACAGTCCTGTATTTTTCCCCCATATTTCCCTCCTCCAGCACAGCGAAATGAAACGATCAGGTTTCCACTGTGTCTGTAATAGTTGGCTTGGGATAATGGATCACCGTTCATTACAGACGGAAATATAGTAATGGCAAAGAACCACCTATTCGACAAAAGTGCGCTCTACTGGTAACCACTCGCCAGTAGTATGCTATCAGGAATAATGGACTGTGGCGGCACGAGTGCAGCTCACTTTTTTGAGTGACAGAAAGTCGAAACCAGCCGCCGGGCCCCAAAAAATGTGTTCTGCCATCCCCAGGTCCCAGCACGAGTGACTGTGGGTAATGGATCTTGGAATGATTTTGAACCCGCAATCCACTGAGGGCACTAAGCGCGGAGAAACGAGGGATTACAGTATATAACCTAAAATAAATTTAAAAAATAGATTTATTTCTAATTAATTCCCTGTCCGCCCCTGAGTGTTCGCCAAACCAGCAGCATTAGCGTTAATAATGCATGAAGGTCGCCTGTTGGATGCTAAGACCCGTCACATACATAACACAGATGTAAGAGGCGAATGTTTGTTGTGGCATCAGTCACAGGATGTCCTCTGTCCTTTCTCTTTTTCGCTCAGCTCTCTGCCACAGAGAAGGTAGGGCCTTTGGTGTGTCTCCCAATGTGCTCCCGCTGACAAAAGAATGGATGAAAAAGTCACGTTGGCAGCAAACTGACCTTTGCACACATGTTGGACTCAAGCGTGACATTTTGATCCAGTCACTTAGATGAAGACACGTGAATGTGACCAATAGGAAGTCAATGGAGTTGACCATTTCTTTATTAGTAGTACCTCCCTTTCCTCTATGCAAGACAAAGTGAGCTTTTTGTCGGAATTAAAAAGATTTAAGGTGGTTTTCAAGGCACATGCTGCAAAAAAATTCTGGAAAAAAAATGAGGATTTTTTTTATCAGATATACAACTTCTAACTTACTTTTCAACCTTCTCTTTTGTACTGTCATAGATATTCTAGAACGAATACAATTAAAATATCACCCCAGTCATGTAAAACATGTGAAAACGAAAACAAAAAAAACACACAGGCACACGGTTTTGTTCATATCCTCAAAGAAAACTGTCATCTTATTTGTTTTTCCTTTATCACCTGCATCATTTAATCCATTAATAACCAAAACAACAGCATGTTTATTAAATTCTTAGCGACTGAATCAATGAGAATTCCACCCTGTGTTCACCCACAAAGAAGAGTGGAACTTAAGAGGTATGATGGATATATGTATGTACGAAAAAGGAATGGGCCACAGTCCTGTATTTTTTCCTCCCATCTGTCTCCTCCAGCACAGCTAAATCAAATGATCAGGTTCCCGCTGAGTTTTGCTAATGAGTATTTTGCTTTCTGTGACACTTGAAAACTGGAGTGTCCTATCCCTGATTTAGTGTGGAGTAAGATAGCTATCGAATGGCATATCCACCGAAAGACTATTAGCTCCCCATAAATGTATTGATTTGCCCATTTAAAATGTGTAATGCGAGGGAATCAAACTGTGCATGGTTTGCAAAACATGCACGAAAACAACCTGCCGATACATGTCAAAATGCTACGGGTATAAAAAGCTACGGGTCAAAAAGCTACAAGTAGAGATAAAAAGGCTACGGGAAAACCAGAGTGGGATGCAAATGTCGACAACCTCAAGTAGGCTTCAGACAAACTGCGGGAAAACAAGTCGAGCTGTTGTTGCTATGGCTTCAGTGGACCACCAGATGTCCCTAAAGTATTTAAGATCTAAATTCGTGTTTGGCAGTGGCTAAACCTCAGTGACAACAACCATTCGGTCAGATCATCAAAGTATATCCAATCAACAATAGAGTACATTTAATTTTATACTAGATTAAAATAATCGAAGTAAATTCAAGTACTTTGATATACAATAAATTAATAATGGTATACAGCAAAGACATGAATTAAGCACAAGTAGCATATTTAAAGCCTAGTACTTTTTTAACAGGCTCTGTAGGCAGAACACACAACACGCTAGCCTATGAACTCGCACAAATTGCGTGTGTCTTCGTATGTTTTTCAGTTTGTGTAAAAACAAGTGAAAAAAAGATAGGTTTTTGGGGCGGTCCCTTTAATCAGTACCAACAATCTAACATTATACACAAAATGAATTAATAATTTATAAAATATATATTATTCTACTAAGTTATACTATTTTTTTCACTTGCTCACAAGATGTTGCTGTGTTGTGTAACTCATTTAAACTTAAACTTTTTTATTCTGAGGAATTTTAATGTCAACTTCAAGCAACTCGGAATCTCTGAAAAACACAAAATGTTAATTAAAAATATCAACTATTCAGTTCAACAACAAAAAACTGTATTACAAGAATAAACATTACATTTGTAAAATTTGTAAAATACATTGAATGAAAACACAGAAAACCTATTAAAAATATTAAAGATATACAAAACAATTAAATACAAAACAATTATAACCTTTTTTTATACTCAACAAATTAAAAGTAAACAAACTAGAATCCCTGAGAAAAAAATGCTACTTGTGCCGGTTCACTAATTCAGATTGGAGCAAAGTGTAAACTGCACAGTCCGCCTCTGAGACAGACAGAAGTATACTTAAGTGAAGAGGATTTAAGTAACAGGCTCAATGTAGCCTAATGTAGCGGACTAAGAGTTTAGTTTCTTCTTATTATTTCACAGGTAAAGGAATCGCAGCCTGACTTATGTCCTGTGTAGTCTGTTGACGTACAGTGCATCCGGAAAGTATTCACAGCGCTTCACTTTTTCCACATTTTGTTATGTTACGGCCTCATTCCAAATTGTTTTAATTTAATCTCTTATCTCAAAATTCTACACAAAATACTCCATTATGACAATGTGAAAAAGAATTTTAAGATAAGAGATTAAATTAATGCAATTTGGAATGAGGCTGTAACATAACAAAATGTGGAAAAGGTACAGTGCTTTCCGGATGCACTGTACATTTTTGTTTAACCAAAAAAAAAAAAGAACTCAAAGCCTGGCTGTGTGTTTTTGGTTGTAATGGCATTTAAACCCAGGTCGCGGTTCTGAGAGTGCTGAACTCTAACTACTGAACTACCAGTATATACACCACATATAAAAAGACATTGGTTTTTATCACATTACCACGCTATCTTTAGTCACAGTACCGGGGAGGAAGGTAAATTTTGTTGTGTATTTCACATGTTACCCTGATAATTTTGTCACTTACATTGCTTAGAATAGAAGAATATAATAGAATTTATGTTGTTGTAACATTTGAAATGCTCGATGAAATCAACACTAGTCTCTGGTACCTTGACTAAAAATACAGTTGTTTAATAATGAGATAATATCTACTGCCTTTTCGCAATTTATCTATACCACTGGTGGTCCAGTCGTCTGTCAGCGGAGCTGACTGTTAAGACTGCATGACACATCAGAAATTTTATGTTTTAATGGAATTTTTTCCATAAATATTTTATTTCGTAAATAGTATTAGTATTTATTTTCTGACTGTTGTACTGCGAATAATCCAAATGGGTTATTTGATTGTGGTTTTCTGGAAAATATATATTTTTTTTACATTTAAACTCTCCTGCAATCTCACACACTATCTGTTACAAACTAACCCTGGCCTAGATGGCTAACCACAAAAGCAGCACCAGGTTTTTACAATTGATTACGGAATTTAAATTGTCCTCTGCCATCTGCCTTAAGGTATAACATTGATCTGTATTTTGTTTTAAAATGAATTCCAATTTTTTAGAAGAACACCCTCCCAGTAGATTCCTTTTCCATCTTAAGCAGTTTCAACCTGTGTCAAAAGTTCCTCCTTTTCCTAGTTGCTTTGGCTGCTAATTTTCCTTTTGTGTCATCTTATGTTTCTTTCTCCTTTTCTGCAGGTGCAGCCCGTGGCTTCTCGAGGAAGCCTCGCAGCGGTTCCTTGCGGCGTGAGCCGAGAGGAAGAGGCGGGCCGCTCGCACAGCACCAAGAAGGGAGCCTTCCATGAGATCTTCAACCTGCAAGAGTCAGAGCGCCCTCTATCAGGTCAGACCCACACACTGCAGCTCATACACGCCGTTTGTCTTGCTGAGATTCGATGCAGAGTTCAGAATATGAGAAGCTTGCTGGATTTGTCCCCAGTATGTGAAAACGGCTGGAGGTGTTGCCTGATCAACCGGGATAGAAAAATGCCCACCGACTACATCAGAAACGGGATGCTTTACGTCACCGAGAAGTAAGTAGGACGTGTCTCCGAAGACCGTCCTCATCATAGTGCCGCATGAAAGATGTTGAAGTGAGAAATTAATATACGTCCCCCCTTCTGTGTGTCTTTCAGTTACTTGTGCTTTGAGAGCTCCAGTTCCAGATCAGGCTCATCCAAGAAGAATAAAGTCATCAAGCTGGTGGACATCACCGATATACAAAAAGTGATAACCTCTATAAATAAAATGAGAAGAAAAAAAAGGTTGATTTTTTTTTTTTTTGTTATAACTTTTTTGTATTTGTTATTTCCAGTACAAGGTGCTTTCTGTCTTACCAGGAAGTGGAATGGGCATCTCAATAGCAACTCCTTCCACTCAAAAGGTACCAAAAAAGTGTTGTCTTTGAAATATATATATCGTTGCCGCTTTTTTGAAATCTCGACTTTTTTGTTTTCCAAAAAACACTTACTCCATCCCTACTTTGCGCAGGTTAAAAAAATATTACACAATCTAATATCCCTGATTGCACATTGCTGAAAGTTGGCAGACCATTTTTATCGAGACCAGCGGCCTTTTTTCCTGCTCTGTTCACCAAAAAGTAAATTGCACTTGTTCTGTCGAAATCCATTATCCCCAAGCGCATATTGCCATATGCTATAGTGCATTATAGTCATCTGTATTTCCGCATTACACAACCAGTACTAATGCGGCCACGTTACAGTATCCTCACCCCAATCCCCTATTACCGCGAGCAAGGATCGGCAGAGCCGTTTTTGACTGGCCTGGCTGCTCTTTTTTTGCTCTGAAAGGTTAACTGCACGTTGCTGTTGTTGCTGTATTTCCGCCCAAAATTAACACTTGTCCGGCATCAATCCATTATCCCTACCAGAATCCCATATTCCCGCAAGTGGTTATTCACAAAAGGCTCTTTTGATGGGAGGCATGTTATTCTGGCCTGCCTACAATGAAATGCACGGTTGTAGCCTCAACCTATTACCCCCTTTCCACTATTGTTGAGAGCTGGGGCTGGAAGTGCACTTTTTGGGGGGGGTATTCAAGCCGCTGAAGCACGCCATTGTGGTCTGCCTAAAAAGAACTGCACTGTTTTGGCTGCGGTCCATTATCCCTAGTTGTTTCCTGCTGAGAATGGGCCAAAAGGGCAACTATGAGTCATCAACACCCTCTACCCCCCTCTCTCTCTCTGTCTCTATCTCTGTCTCTCTGTGAGAGCGGGGGCCCGCAGAGAGCTTGTTGAAACAGGAATGGGATTACTTCATGGATTGGGTGTATCGTGTGAAGTCTTTACAAAGCACACGAGATTCTGAACCAAATGAAAAAACAAAACTGCATTGTGGGACAGGGTTCAACCAATAGCATATCAGCATTTTCATTAAGCTGTGACCCAAACCAATTGCAGTCCAACATTTATATGACATCAACCAATAGTCATCTTGGAAATGTAACTCGCAAACAGTGCAAAGCGTGAATATTTTCATTTTTTTGAGCATGTGAAATATTTTTTGTTTATGACCTTCTGTGGGGAAAATGCCGTTATAAGGGGCCACCAGATATGGTTTTAAATGTGACACTGGTTTCCCTTCCAGCCGCTGGTGTTTGGCGCCATGATCCACAGAGACGAAGCTTTCGAGGCCATCTTCACACAATACACCAAAGTGGTCACTACCAGCAAGCCCCTGGCAGCAGCCACAGCAGCCCCCACCTCCTCTCTCGAACTTTAGACAGTTGGCACCATGCCACTTCTTCCTGGACACGTTATTTTATAAACAGAATACTGGCAAGGAGGCTGGTCCTCCTCCACTCAACTGTTTCTGTGTTGCATGTGTGACTACTTTTTAAAAAAAGTCATTTTCCAGTGGAGTAATTCTGGAGCTTCAAGAAGATTTTTTAATTGATCTTAAATGTGGAAAAAAACGCACACAAAGCTTTTGTGTTACATTATGTTGCTTTGCTTTGGTGGTCTTGTCTAAATGTCCTATATGCCGTATTTTCTGCACTAAAAGGCGCACTGGGTTACAATGCGCAGCCCCAAGAAAATAGTCTTCTGTGATACTTTTTTCATATATAAAGCGCAAAGGACTATAACTACAGTAAGGACTAGGGTTTTCCAAAAAATAGAAGATGTATCATATTTGAAATATATCACTGATCACAATTGCATAACATTGGATGGGAATCAACAATGGGAATCTAACTTGGATCAAGATGAGGAGCACAGCCGTATCCTTTCCATAAGGTCACCGGGGGTACAGACGACTTATCAATGAGCATTAGGTTTTAGCTCATTATTATCACCATTTTTAGTCACAGTACAGAAAAGGTTAGGGACCACTGAAATTACAGTATAGTCGGTTTCATAGCCCATCTCACACGCAACCTCAAAGCTGAGGCTGTGGACAAAACAATACTCTGCGCTGGTCAAAACACTAAAAAAAAACAAAAAAAAAAAACAAGATTTTGTTTCTGCTAGTCTGGTGTTATGATGTCGCCATGTCGCTTGTTTGGGTGCTAGAATCGGAGAATAAAACGTTAATGATTGTAAATTGAAGTTTTACAGGATCCCAGCGGACACTCCTGATCAAAGAAAAAGAATAGAGTTGTGGTTAAATGCATTAAAGCTATGAAGCTATGCCCTGCCCACTGGATATGTCACAATGTTCACAAACAAATGAAAGGGTCTTTAGTCTCGAAGACTCAAAGTCTTTACTAAGCGCACAATAATTTAAACAGAGTGATGAGAAAGGCATTGTGGGAAATAATATGGTTGTTTTGTATTGAATAAAATGAAAGGCATTGTAGGAAGTAAAATGGGTCATCCTGAAATATAAATAAATATAAAATGGTATGATAATGAGATGCCTTTACATATATCGTCTGTATCTAGTGGTCTGGTGGATAGCATTCAGCGTACTTCCTGCCGCCACCCGGGCTTGATTCCCGTTCCATCCAATGTCAAGCAATTGTGACAACCGTCCTTGCAGCTGGTGGTTAGGATTTGGAGCTCTTACCAATGTCATCGGGTTTGACCGCTTTTGCAGCCATTATTTTGCAATTGTGGTCAGCGATAAAATGTATTGACCAAGCGCATTTCCAAATGTATTCGAATATAAAGCGCACTGGATTATAAGGCACACGTTCAGTTTTCTGGCCATATTTTATCTTGTTGGGGTGTGCCTGTAGTCCGGAAAATACGGTAATTCACTTTTTTGTGTGTGGTCCAGAAATGCCTTTTATTTTCAAGCCGTTTGGACAAATTTCTGACCAAAAATCTTCCATTTCAGCGCGGTACTAAAAAGGCTCCTATTCCTGTGACTACTATTCCCTGCCTGCACTTTATTCTATGTTCATAAACTGGACTTTTTGCAGACAAATCTTGATTCATAATCACTTACGATCAGGTGATTTAAGAAGAGCAAGAAAAAAAAGGAAATAAGTCTTTTTGTGTTTGAGTAAAGCTGGTCTTAACTCCTTGAAGGTGGGGACATTTTCTGCCAAACGCACATGGCTTTGGTTCAGTTGGAGGTCGTTGGTCCCCTGCAGATTTACAAAAAAAAAACCGAAACCTTGACATTTGAATATTTATAATGTTAACTCATGGTTAAAGCCTAAGGTTCCACTGAAAAGGACATTTTGAAATGTCATGGCTGCACAAATCCTTCCCAAATGAAAGTACAGCGGGTATGACGTTGCCTTACATGCAATTGACCGGTTTGTAAAGTTTCGGTTTATTTTTTTTTAGCATTGTATTTTTGTGTTTTGAGCACGATGTGATTGGATGTCGTCCCAAAAACCAGAAGCCTTTTTTTGATTGGTTTCAAGAGAAGCACAGAATGTAATGTCCGTTCATTTTTTGTTGCCAAATTATGTTTTTTTTCTTCTTCTGCCATTTTCTGCCTAAAATCATGTTTACACATACTTACGATTAATTTCATTTTCTCTCGGTTTGAATTCCTTTGCAAGCATTTGGAATATTGATGACTGCTGTAATTTTCCACATTGTATGACATCACATTCTTTTCATCCAATAGGAAACGAGGAAATAATTAACACTCGGTGCGGTCTTGTTTTCCTTTGTCTTTTTTGTCTTTACACCAGTGGTTCTTAAATATTGGGGCAGGCTTTCTTGGGGAGTGCGAAGCTCCAGTAAAAGGGGGGTTTGATTTCAGAAAACTTTGTTTAAATAAAAAAAAAAAATCTCAGATTTAAGTTCAATTGCTTCTCCACTACACTAGGGCGCAGTAGCGTTTTTAGTGGCAGTGTTTTAGTATAAGCATTGCGTGTCAAGTGTAGGCACGAAGTGAAGCGGACCCTCAAGTGACCCTGTTAAAAATCCTATTTAACACTGATGCAGAAACATGCAAAAAGAGATGGACAGGGTAAAGCAGAGGTGTCCAAACATTTCAGAAAGCAGACCAGATTTTGTAAGCTGAAAATGTGTGAGTGCCGATTATTCAGCCTGGCATTCTTTGAACAGTCTAATAAATTCAGTGCCGGGACTTCCTAGCTTGTCTTGGTAGCATTTCCGTTTGACCTGCCTGGTTCTGTGAAAAAGCGCTGCTGTGCGGTTAAAACGGCGTCAAGTTACTTGACTTTTTCACAGTGTTTATTACCAGGTAGATTTTTGTTGTCTTGAATGTTTTATCTGGCAGTGCCTCTTGATACAGTTTTTAGCAAATTAGGCAGACACCGTTATTTTGTATTTCACTGAAAAAAATACTCCAATTTTCACTTGCCCGGTAAGCGGTGGCTCTGACAGTGTAAATTAAAAAAAAAAAAAAGGAAAGTTCAATCGCCATGTCGGAAATGGGGTGGGCTAAAATTCTCACAGAAAGCATAGGGCAGGGTGGCAAAAAGGCTTCTGACATCATCTGAAATGGTGAAAGGCGTAGATTAGGCAGACAAAGGTAACGTGTTACAAACAATATCGAGCAATTGTTGCTTTTTCCCCACCAATATTACTTTAAGACAAAACACTTAAAAAAAAAAAGATTGATCTTGGGGGGCACGAGAAGATTTCTTCTGAGGGGAAAATGACAAAACATAATTGAGAAGCACTGCTTTCAGGGTTTATACGGGTGCTTGAAATCCTTAAACGCTTGCAAGTTCTCAAAAAACAAAAAGTGCTTGAATTATGATGAAGTGCTTGTAAATGCTTGAATTTGTTGCCATGTTTTTCAACAAATCTGTTTCAAAAATGAGGCTGACGCTGCTCTCAGCTGGCTTCGTTCTGCCACTGCATTTTCTTCTTACTTCGTGATTGACTACATCTGGCAATAGTTAGTACGGCATTGTCCTAAGAAGCGCCATCGCCCACTACTGTTCACGCACAAGAATACCGGTGCATGCGACACCTAAACAGGGCACGATGAAATGTGTATTAGTGCAGAGATTACATATCAATTATGAAAAGTAATTAAGGTAGTGTATCCCAGTGGTAAATTGTTATGGGAAGATCTTCCGGCAACTGAAAATATAAGCTTCATATTGTCAAGGATAAAACTTGAGATTGTATTAGGATAAAGAAAAGAACACACTGAGTCAGAAATTTTGATTTTTGATGGCCCTTCTATCGGAGGTGCGTGCTTCCAAGATCTGCTTCCAAGATCAGCTCAGGAAGGAACCACGCACCCCCAATGGCTAGAGAACCATTTAGTTGGAAACACTAACATAAAACAACAGACCTGGTTGACATAAGCCAGGTCTCGTGAATACAGGAAATGAATCTGATTGGTTTAGACAGAAATTACATGTTTAAATGAAGTGAATAATGCTAGTCGCTAGAGGGCGTGTGAGCATAATAAATGAGCAGTAAGGTAAGTAAACCTTTGTAACACAAAAGGTACAATGTGTCACTCTGAAGTCAAGGTAGTTAAGAAAGGAACATAGTAAAGAAAATGGAGGAAAGCTTTTAAGCAGACCTCCCGACACTAAAGTGAAGGCCATCA
Source organism: Urocampus carinirostris (assembly GCF_059441175.1). NCBI lineage: Eukaryota > Metazoa > Chordata > Actinopteri > Syngnathiformes > Syngnathidae > Urocampus > Urocampus carinirostris. Next base: position 32,799,780 of record NC_142359.1, on the reverse strand, counting down.
TGATTGATAATTAGCGGGCCCCAAGACGATACAATTGTTACAAGAATACAAATAGCACCTGGAAATAATCTTTAGCTTCGTTAAGGTACTTTTGAGGATAAAAGAATACAAAGGCACTTACAAGCTACAATTTTCCCTTACACATATCACCCAACACCTTCATTGCGAGAGATTTGTCTCAAAAATAAATATATTAGCATTTTACTCGAGATCTAAAAGTAATATATCTTGATAAATGCACACGCAAGATTAAATATTGCATGTTCAAATCACAGGTATATTCCGGGCTCTGCAAAGAACATAATTGACACTGATTTTTTTCTTTTAATGGCATCAAAGAAATTGGGAACATGGCTTTCAAAGCGCTTGAATTTGGCAGTAAAAAAGATGTACGAACCCTGTACTTTACATTGGATTACTCACGACAACACTAACTACTTTTACATACAGACAATAATTCAGTTGGAAACGGAATATTGGATTTCTGGAGCAATCCAAATGAATCGTTAACATGTTTATTGACAATCCAATAAGACCCCCCCCCACACACACCCACCCCCACCATATACATGGCATTTGCGAGTATTCTGAGTACAAGAGAGACGTTGTTACGCAATCAGACGTCGTTTAGGCATTTTACTTTGGTCATCAGATCAGGGTTCGAACTGGTGCTTGAAATCCTTGAAAATGCTTGAATTTAAATGTTTGCAAGGTTTGCAAAGTCCTTAAATTTGGGGCAAAGAGCTTGTAAATGTTTGAAATTGTTGCCATGTTTCTCTTCGAAAGACCTCGCATAAAATAAAGAAAAATAAAACAAGTCTGGTGTTTTCTTTTTTTTAAAGTGGTCGGCGTTTTTAAAACGTGAAAAGTGCTAGTCGTAAAGCAGTAGTGTTGGCAAGTACGGCCGTTACTGTTGGTAGGATCAAAAATAATGATAGTGAAAATATTATCAACAATATAGTAACATTATTTTTTTTTTTATGGTACTGGAGAAAATGGAAAATGTGTTTTTGGAGTCCCTAAAAGTGCTTGAATATTACCATGAAAAAGCTGTATAAACCCTGTTAAATGTATTTAACATGTATGTATGTATTTCACGATTCATATTTCCTCCACACGTCAAAGATGAGCTCGTTTGTTGCGTCTAATGTGTTGATGTGCTCGTATGTAGCTGGACAGACTTACCCTATACACGGATGGATGCAACTGTGGCTTACACCTTATCCAGATGGATACACCAGTTTACATCATTTTCGTCATGAGGGCAAAAAATAAAATGGAAATGGTTTGGAGAAATGCATGTGAGGCATTTTTAACGACTACAAGTCCCACAGTGCTTTGGGCGTAAAAACGTCCTAAGTGAGGGCAGCTGCATGCCCACTAACAATTGGATTGCTCTAGTGCGTTTACATGAACAAGTTATCAAAAAAATCAAAGGCATTACTCGAGACTTGCAATCGGATTACTTGCAGTGGGACTAACCTTATTCTTAATCTGAATACTGGCAATGTTCCGTCTTCAATCGGATTATAGCCTCCAGGTATACGTACCTACCGTGAGGTTTATTTTTTTTAATTACAGAGACAATGTGTTTGACTACTGGATGTCACTGTATTATGTAGTGCAACTGAAAACGAGTGCTAAAAAGCACATGGAAGAATACAAACTACTGAGACTCTAGGTGACCAGTCCGCACCATTCTTCTTAGTTTTTTCCTCATGGTGGGGCTCGTGATTTATGAGGAATTCCGGAGTGACTAATCGGTAAGAATGGGAGATTTCCCGGCTCATGTCAAGGTTGAGTTTGGGCTGGTTGGATGAAAACAATTTTAACATGTATCTGTCACATGCACTTGCCACTATCTAACCTAACTCGTATATTCGTTCTCGAATGAGCTATTTGAGTGCAATGTTCCCTCTCAGCTGCTAGTGTGCGCCAAAAAAAATCTATACAGTGATAAAGATCAGTGTCAAAATTGTGAATTAAAATGAAATGAATTGATCTGCATTTACATAGCGCTTTTCAAGTCAATGACTTCCCAAAACGCTTTACAATGTGCTCCACATTTCCCAATAGCAGCCTTGCAGCCATGTAAGGCGCTAACCTGCTTATTGGGGGTATTAGGGGTTCAGTTACCCAAGGACACTTCAACATGTAACACGGGATTCAAACTGGGATCCCTTTATACAAAGACGAGCGCTCTACCCCCGAGCTACTGCCGCCCCAATTGAGTAGCATATACATCTGAAATTACCGTGCATGCAGGTAAAACCACACGGGTTCCCTTGGTGGTGTGCTTTAAGCGCCGTACTTTGAAGTCAATGTCAAAGTTTCACAAAGTTGAGTAAAGTCAGTAAAGTTTTTGACTCGGATCACTAAAAAGAGCCAGCTCTTTGACTCTTAAGGTTATTTTTGGTACTTTAATCATATATTAACAATCATTATGCATTATGCACAAAATTACTTTAAAAAGGGGAATGGGGTGTGGGGGTGTTGGAGAGATGATGCAAAAAATAAAAAATAAAAAAAAATTAAAAAAAGGAAAAAGCTAAAAAACAAAATAAACAAAGGGAAAAGAAAAAAAAAGAGAGAAAAGAAAAATAAATAACCAGAAATAGGGAAATAGGGAACAAAAGAAGTAAAAAGCAAGAAAAAAGTGAAGAAAACACTAAAATAAAATGACAAAAAAAAATTAAAATTGTTTTTTTTTTTTTTTTTTTTTTTCAAAAGCCCAGAAAAAAAGATTGGCGGCGTCCCTTTGATTGGTCTTGTGTTTCATTCAAATATATCAAGTCACACAAATGTCACAACACGTTGTTATTATTATATAGCAAAAGATTTGTTCTAAGAAAATGGAAATCTCATGAAAAAGTTCTTGTAAAAACAACTGACGTTTGTGGACCGTACAACCTTTCCAAAAATACATTAATCAATTCATTCAATTGTAAAAAAATAATTGAATATGTATGCTGATGATTTGGTTGGCACACTTGGGATTGGTGTTGCTCACCGAGGTTTCAAGCGATGCTCAAGACTTAGTTGGTGTGAACGCTCAGACTCGTGCAAAATTACGGGGAGTGTAGACCCCAACACTATAGCAGAGTTTTAATAACTGGGGGAATCCTCCCCTCCCAATTTTTAAATTGTTTTTTCCCACCACCATTCCTATTTTTGTAGCAGTAAAATTAGCACAGAACAGTGAATGATATTAGTCAGGTAAGATGGATGGCAGAAAGGTGCTAGTTGGGAGTAAAAAAAAGTCAGGAAAAGAAAAGAAACACGTTAAAAGAAAGACTCTTATAATTCATTTCACTCATCTTGCACCTTTTCCTGTCATCTGTGCTGCTTTAACCGGTTGTGCACAGGTAACTGCCTTTACCTGGGAGCTCTCACTCAAATAAACTAGTAGTGACAGGGATTCCGTCTCTTTTTTGAGAAGCGGCTTTTTCGGCTCAGCTCACTAAAAAGAGTCGACTCTTTGGGCTCCTAAAAGCCTCGGGCGGTTGCTTTTGTTGCTTTTGTCCATATATTAAAAATGATCACGTAACATTATGTACACAATTACTTTCAAATAGAGGTTAAAAATAAAAAGGACAACAAAGAAAAAGAAACAAAAGAAGAAAAAATGAAGGCAAAAAGAGAGAAAGGAGAGAAAAAAACAGTAATACAGGAAAGAAAAAGAACAACATACGCCCGAATTTCTTCCCAACAAAAATGCATCATAAAGACCTCACTGCTATTCCATTCATTTAATTTCCTCCTCTGTAGCTAAGTGGGCTGGCTTAGGGTAAAAAACTCTGGCCCTGCTTACGACTTTTTAACACAACACACAATTATATGATACTCTATGTATATTTTCTCATAAGTTTAAATGTCATGATTACCGATGTGACTCACTTGTGCCCGCTGCGGGCTCTGATAGGCTCCCGGTCCCTTTTTAAACCCAGTCCTGTCACTCTTTGGTTGTCAGTCTGTCTGCGAACCTCTGTTGATACAAGGGAAGCCTTTTTTTTTTACCCTGACTCCCGCCTGTCCCGTTTTTGCGCCCGTTTTTCCACCTGCCCTTTCCTGATCTTCCCATTTGTCTATGACCTGTTTTGATCCCGATCACGTCTACTCTCCCGTCCCGGCTTACCACCCGTTTCTGACCCCGACCACGTCTTTGCTCTCCTGTCCCGGCTACCGACCTGTTTTTATGTACCTGTTTTTACGTACGTGCCATCGCCCGCTACGGAAGTGGATCTTTACAATCTGAGTGCGAGAGCGACTTACTTCCCGCGTCCAGCGAACACCGGATTGTGGGCGCAGCCCACCCTCTTTTTTTCAATGAAACTTGTGCTAAGTGGTACACAATTGGGTCCTGATTCGATTCTGGTCGTGTCATTAAATCAATATTGTATTTCTAATGATTTCTTTCCCCCTCGAGGACGTGCGAAATCCTACACACTGTGTCCTCTTAATAAAACGGGTGGGCTCATCACAAGCATGGACCAAGATGGATACCTTCAGAAGACGCCACCCCTGTTTGCAAAAAAAAAGCATCATTCTGACATAAAGGTAAACGGTATAGGATTTTAATTCTGTTTTATGAAGATGAAATGTTCCTTTTTGAGAAGGAACGTAAAAGATGAATGATTCTTACACTTCTCGTCGACTCATTTTGGTCTCACTTTTGATGTTTTGTTAAATTTGGATCCAAATGTACAGCAAAGTCAATTCAACTGTTTTCTTAAAAACATTGTAAATGAAATAAATTGCATTACAAATAACAGGAAACTAGATGTATGTGATGGTGTGTTTTTTGTGAAAGACCGAGTTACTCTGTTGATCATGTTGCTAGCGGGGATTTGAATTTCATTTATGCTTGTAATTTAGATTAATCAACAGGTCGTGTTTTGTTAAAAGGTTATCAAAATTCAAATGTTTCGAAATAAACTTACTTTCAAATTGGATTATTTTAATGCCAGACTCCTTATGAGCAGCTCAAAAACTGGAGAACCCTGCAGTAATAATTCTTAATTTAGTCACTCGACAGCACATTTCAGCCAACTTGTTTCATACATTAATCATACTTCTTTGGAGTAATCATGTTATCTTACTCATGCTCCAAAAGCAAAAAAAAATTGCATTAGTTTGTCAATTCCTTGGTTTTTACGGCAATCGTCTCTTGCAGTATTCCGCGTCGCCTCGGGAGGTCCCTGATGTACAAGAGATCAACGTTCAGCTTCTCGACTTTATCGTTAGAGCTCTTGTTTTGTACACTATTTCGCTTTTAACTTTGAAATGTATCCCATTAATACATAAAAGACAAAAAGAAAACAAATCGTACTCATTTGACCTTCTGCTCGTTGCAAAGAGACCTTTTAAAATGTGAAATGTGCAATTGCAACGCATAAATATTCCATAAATATTTGTTGCTTGGCAACTGTTGTTTTCACGTTCAAAACTTCAAATTGACTTACTCCCGAGTTTATTGCGACGCTTTTAAATATGCAATTGCTCAGAGCTGTGGGAGGCAAATTTCGCTTTATTTATTTGCATTTTGATTGTGGATGAAATGGCCCTATATTTTAGCAATTTGGTTTCTTTTTTTCATTATGGGGACAGGCGTTTGCTTAAATGGATATTGCTATTTTGTATCATGTCATTTCACATTATACACCCCCACGGGATACGACAAAAAGCTTTTTCGAAGTGGGAATCGCAAAGTTAAATTGCCGCGTAGCTGGGCATAGAAACCTATGGCAATGTGTAACAAATGGGTTCCGAACTGCTGGTTCCCCAATAAATAAAATAATGGGGTGGGTGGGTTGGTGGATGGAGCCCTTAACCACTAGGGTCATAGGGGCTCCTGTTCCGTGTCTTGTGCAAGTAGAGCCTGGTGGTGCACATTCTGGTGGCGCCCACCCCTTTCCAGGCCAACAAATGTTTCCACCTGGTCTTGAACTGAGTACAGTACTTATTTGTAAAATACTTGAATGTGATTAAATAACATAAATTAAGGTTGATGAAGCGCCGGTGGAAATAAGCTGAATGGGTGATGTTATTTATATGAGAGATAAAGGCGAGTGTGCTATCGAGGATGACACCCAGACTCTTGACCAGAGGGGAGGGAAAAACTGAGGAATTTTCAACAGAAAGAGAGAAGGAGTCAACTTTAGAGAGGGTGAATTTGGTGCCAATGAGAGGTAGTTCTGTTTTATCGCTGTTCAGTTTTAGGAAGTTGACGTTGAACCATCATTTTATTTCAGAAAGGCAAGAGTTAAGGTCAGGTGGTGGGAGGATTGAGTTGCGAGCAGTGGAAGGAAATATTTAATTTCCTGAAGATATGACCTTGGGGGAGAATGTAGGTTATAAAGAGAAGGGGTCTAAGGACAGAGCCCTGGGGCACTCCTGAGGAGACTGGAGAGGGGTCGGATGAGAAGGTGGTGTGGGATAGACCAGGTAAAGAGAGTCTGCTTAATATGAGGTGTCAAATCATAGGTTGCATCATATTTAACTATGGCATTCTTGTGTTTTTCTGTTAACCTTGTGCGCTGCTTTGTTTTATTATTGTTCATCACAGACCATCAACTGTTCAGAAAGATAAGTAGTCCCAAACATGAATAGAACCTTGGCTTGACATCAGCTCTTTTGCACGTTTACTGCCCTCTAGCGGCGGGAAGAAGCATTCGTTTTGTATTTATGAAGAAAAACGTAACCTTTGAAGAGCCGTATGTTTGACATGCCTGCATTAGACCATTTATGACTCACACATGTAATTAAAAGACTATTTTTCAACGGGCAATTTTTTTGTCCAGCCACACGAGGCAGTAGCGACTTCAAGTATTATTTCATCCAATAATAATAAATGAAAATGACGCCGGCCATTATTAGATTCTTCCTTTTGATATTCTGCCGGCTAATATTAGCAACACTAACATTAGCCTGTGAAGATTAACCACGAAGGAGGCAAATGTGCCGTCGATTTCTTATCAGGATGACAGGCCGACACTGTCATGGGATGATGGAAATATGCGATATAGATTAGCCGGAACCAGAATAAACGAGGGGCCACTTGAGCTGCTTAATGTCCCGGGTGTCTCTGTGATGTATTGAACACAAGAAGTTATGTTAATGAGGTCATTAATTAAGCTAATTTGCATTCATTACAGAATCATTCCAAGTCAGCATGCTTGTCCTCAAGTAATGGACAGTATTAATGAGAGTTCTACATTGTTACTTATGTCGCGTCCCCGACCAGTAACTCGTACATTATTGTCTAAATTTAGCTGGGGACCTTTCGAGACATTTTATTAGGATTGTCGGGATGAGTTGGGAATCTGACATCACGTCTTGGCGCCACTTTTCGACCGTCTTATTGGAATTCATCTGAGCCTTTAAACTAGGCCAGTTTGGGAATTTTTGACACGGCGGTGCCAATTAGGTCCGGAACCTACCCCACAGGATACGGACGTGATCATGACCTTCCTCTGAGCCTGTAGCTATTTCCACTATAATGAAGTCCTTGCTAGTTTGACTTCTATTTTTAGTTGGATAGTATTCCCTTTTTAAAAAATTAAAATGTAGTGTTGTTTATGCAACACTAAAACAGGGGTCGGGAACCTTATTGACCCAAAGATCCATCAAAACAAAAAATATTTAGATTTTTTGGTTGTCTTTTTTAGAGAGAGAGAGAGAGAGAGAGAGAGAGAGAGAGAGAGAGAGAGAGAGAGAGAGAGAGAGAGAGAGAGAGAGAGAGAGAGAGAAAAAAAACATATTTGTTTAAAATCAAAATTTGACAAAACTGCCAAACCCACTTGCTAATTCTTCTTTTGTTTCACTGTAAAATCTGGGAAAACATAATAATGCCAGAGCCCGTGTTCCATATCAATATAAATATACCACTTAAAATGTGTCTCCCTCCCGCATTTACTTAAGAATGTTGAGGATCATTTTGACTCATTTATGTTCAAAGCTAGGTATGAGGAAGGATATATTTTTAAATGTCACAAAATACTGCAAACAAGTATACCAACATATTTAGCTTCAGTGCAGACGGTACTGGGCAATGAGGAGTGCGGGTGGCCTTTGTATAGTTCTGCCCATTCCTACTACTCACCTATTCAAATTGCTCAAGGTGCTTTTCCAGAACTTTGGGGTGTTTAAAGTTTGTTCTGTGGCTTTACCTCCTAAAGTTTCTCAACAATGAACACAAATTGTTTAATGAATTTTCATATAAAGGATTATTAACTTGATTTTCAGCCAAAAACAGGGTCTGTTAGTGTGACACCTTGACTGTAAACTGTAGTTAGAATTGTGTTCTGTATATACTGGATAAACCCTTAAAACAGTCAGTATTGTCTCTGCTTCACACGTGCGACAATTGACACTGCATGCAACAATACTGGACTGTCTCAGAAAATTAGAATATTGTGATAAAGTTCTTTATTTTCTGTAATGCAATTAAAAAAACAAAAATGTCATACATTCTGGATTCATTACACATCAACTGAACTATTTCAAGCCTTTTATGATTTGAATATTGCTGATTTTGGCTTACAGCTGAAAAAAACTCAAAAATCCTATCTCAAAATATTAGAATACTTCCTCAGACCAAGTAAAAAAAATAATTTTATAACAGCAAAACTAAATCAAACATTTGAAAATGTCCATTGATGCACTCAGTACTTGGTTGGAAATCCTTTTGCACGGATTACCGCATCAATCCGGCGTGGCATGGAGGCAATCAGCCTGTGGCATTGCTGAGGTGTTATTGATGCCCAGGATGCTTCGATAGCGGCCTTCAGCTCATTTGCATTTGTAGGTCTGGTGTCTTTCATCTTCTTCTTAACTATACCCCACAAATTCTCGATGGGGTTCAGGTCAGGGGAATTAGCAGGCCAATCAAGGACAGTGATGCCATGGTCAGTGCACCAGTTACTGGTGGTTTTGGCACTGTGGGCAGGTGCCAGATCATGCTGGAAAATGAAATCCTCATCTCCATAGAGCTTTTCAGCAGATGGAAGCATGTAGTGCTCTAAAATCTCTTGGTACACAGTTGCATTTACTCTGGACTTGATGAAACGCAGTGGACCAACACCAGCAGCTGACATGGCTCCCCAAACCATTGCTGACTGTGGGAACTTCACACTGGATTTCAAGCAACTTGGATTTTGCTCTTCTCCAGCCTTTCTCCAGACTCTGGCGCCTTGACTTCTAAATGAAATGCAAAACTTGCTTTCGTCTGAAAAGAGGACTTTGGACCACTCTGCAACTGTCCAGTGCTTCTTCTCCATAGCCCAAGTCAGACGCTTCTTCCGTTGTCTTGAGTTCAGAAGTGGCTTGACCATGGGAATACGGCTATTGTAGCCCATTTCCCGGACACGTCTGTGAACTGTGGCTTTTGATACCTGGACTCCAGCTTCAGCCCACTGTCTTTGAAGCTCCCTCAAATTCTGGAAGCGGCTCTTCTTCACAATTTTGTTAAGGCTGCGGTCATCTCTCTTGGTTGTGCAGCGTTTCCGGCCACATTTTTCCCTTCCAACAGACTTTTTGTGGATATGCTTTGAAACTGCACTCTGTGAACAGCCTGCTCTTTGAGAAATTTCTTTTTGTGTCTTACCCTCCTGATGGAGGGTATCAATGATGGTCCTCTGGACAGCAGTCAGATCAGCAGTGATTTAGTTTACTGAACCAAGCTGAGTGTTTTTAAGGCTCAGGAAACCCTTGCAAGGTGTTTCGAGTTAATTAGATGATTCAGGTGATTAGTTGAATAGCCTACTTGTATACTTTTTCATGATATTCTAATATTTTGAGATAGGATTTTTGAGTTTTCTTAAGCTGTAAGCCAAAATCAGCAATATTCAAATAATAAAAGGCTTGAAATAGTTCAGTTGATGTGTAATGAATCCAGAATGTATGACATTTTTGTTTTTTTAATTGCATTACAGAAAATAAAGAACTTTATCACAATATTCTAATTTTCTGAGACAGTCCAGTATATCAAATAATTACGCAACTTCTATTTTATCTTCAAGCCATTTGTACTCATGAAAAGAGTCATATGTAGCTCGTAAGCCTTAGCTTCCAGACCCCTGCTTTAAACTATTCAGCACGATTGTTAAATTCAAACTTTAGAAGATACTCATAATAAGGCGAGAAGACATCAGTGGAATTCACACTTGCAAAGGGGGTCGGGAGAAGAAAATTCCACCCCATCCTCCAGCCCTACTCCCCTCTTTTTATTAAATCTTCAATGTTACAAAAATAGAACGACCTTAAAGAGTGTGTAAATCAAAGAAAAGCAACAATAATCATGCTGGTGTCGCATGAAATCCCTTTTGCACTCGTCCGATAGTAACAAACTTATCAAATCTCCCTAAAGTATAATGGGTGCCAATAGGTAGACTGAATAGAGCAGTGGTCAGCACCCACAGGCTGGTATCGAACTGTGGGTTGTTTGGGACTGGGCCACACAGAAATAAATCAAAGATGCCTAATATTTTGCTTGTACTGTATACAACGCACTTTTTTTTTTGCACAAAATAACATGATTAGCAGTTACTATTTTCAGACATTATGTCCAGTGAAGATGACATCTCAGTTGCTTAAGTTTAAGCAAATGGCCAATCACGGTCCTTCTTAAATGCTTATAACCCATACTTAATTAAGTGAATATCAATCAAATTACAATTTTGAAAACCTATTGTCATTGGGAAAACCTTTGGGTTGACATCTTTAAATAACGTCTATTTGAAATTAGCACTGAGCCTGACACCGATAAACAATCTATAAACTCCACTCATTATCGATTTTGCATGCTGTGTTTAGCCCCTTGTGTCATGATTACTCATTGCACTCTTGTGGCCGCTCGTTTGGCGCCAACTGCTGCTGGTTACCTAATTGGTTCCCCTCCTTTTTAAGCTCAGTGCTCTCACTCGCCCTTTATCAGTCCATCAGTGAACCTCTGCTTACATAAGGCAAGCACTTTGACTCTGACTCCCGTTTTAGACCATCAACAATATTCTGATCTCCCGTCTCGGCTAACGACACGTTTTTGACCATCGACCACATTCTGATCTCCCGTCGCGGCTAACGACCCGTTTTTTGATCACCGACCGCGTTCTGATTTCCCGCTCCAGCTATCGACACGTTTTTCCCATTTGACAACGCTACGATATCCCGCTGCGGAACTATACGAACATGCTCCGTTTCTGTGAGTGGCTTGCTTCCCTCGTCCAGCAAGCACCGGATCGCTGGCGTCTGTTTTTCCTCTATATCCCAATAAACTCTTGTGTGAAACATTACGCGATTGTGTCAACCATTTGTTCTGGTTCTGACACCTTATCTTGTTTTTCTTCGTAAAATCTGTGTTCAAAATCCTCACTTTGATGTTACTAAGCTGAATTTCACTGACAAGGTAGCACCAATTTAGAAATGACCAATTTAACGAGCTGTTATAGAGTAAATTAGATGCTTAGTTACATGCCTGATTTGGTCAACGTCTTCTATCTTTGTCTAGTTACTACGTTTTAACCAAAGTTATTCATCTTGCTACCAGATAGTTACTTCTTGCGTGTTTGAGTAAGTAGAATTTCAGGGTTTTTTTTTTACATCAGGATATGCACAACTTTAATTGAGTTGCATTGTATGGAAACAACATGGAATAATTTTATCATTGCATAGTCTGTTGGGAATATTGTACATCGGTTGTGTGTTGTTGATGGGGTTATTTTGGACATGTGCCATGCCTGGAAGCATGTCAGCTTCTCAGAAGCCGACACAAATGAGTTTGGATGCTAACAATGTTACTTTTAATGATGTTTATCTGGCGCCCGCCATGTCGGGATGCTGGCCTCTTTGCACTGAGCCAAATGTGTCATCATCCGTGTTTTGATGGGCTTCAGAAAATGAAATTGAATTCATAGGGATTTCTCGCGTTGGGAATACAGTCACCCACAAATAAAGTTTAGCAACAGAATTTTGGTTCAGTGTTGAAATATGACTTGGGTTTTTTTCTTCTCACTTCTCAAAGATGATTTGATTTCAATTTACATCTTTTAATGGTGATTTTTTAAAATGTTGTATCTCAAAATAATGAAAAGAACATGTTAAGAAAAATAATTTATAGTCCGTACATTGATTGCAATTAGAGTTACATTTGTTTTGATTCTGCTGCAATTCTGATCTCCCGTCTCAGCTAACGACACGTTTTTGACCATCGACCACATTCTGATCTCCCGTCCCGGCTAACGACCCGTTACGACCCCAGAATGCTTATAGTTCTAGTTTGACTATTAAACACTTACGTATAATTCTATGGTCATTTTTTTATTAGTGAATGTTTTTCATTTATTAAGTGCTTACATTAACAATGCTTGAATATGCTTGTAATGCCAGGATCATTGTCGCGAAAATGATCCATCCATCCATTATCTGCACCGCTTATCTTCAGTAGGGTCGCGGGGGTGCTGGAGCCCATCCATCTTCGGGCAGTGGGCAGGGGACACCCTGAACTGGTTGCCAGCCAATCGCAGGGCACACAGAGACAGACAACTCACTCGCTGATTCACACCTAGGGACAAATTGGACCGGCCAATTATCCAGACATGCATGTTTTTGGAATTTGGGAGGAATTCGGACTGCCCGGAGGAAACCCACGCAAGCCCGGGGAGAACATGCAAACTCCACACAGGAGGTTCGATCTCATGACCACAGAACTGTGCCACCCACGCGTTAACCACTGCGCCGCCGTGCTGCCTAGGCCAATCATGTTGGTGTTTTTTAATTTTTAATAAAAGGTGCAGGGTAGGTTCTTTATAACAGATTGTATATTTTACATATGAAGGCTTTTGTACAGTCCACGCTTCTTCTATTTTTCATGATCAAATCATATTGATGTCTTATCTCCTTATTTTGAGAGTCTGATAAAATATAAACTTAATCAGGAGTAAATAAATTCAAACTGGTGCGGTTTCTCGACAAGGACTTCCCCCCTGTTGCAATGCCCTAAAATTACCACTGGAGAGCAGTATTGTAACACTAGGAGGAAAAGACGAGCATAGTTTTCTTCATGTCGATCAGTGAGTGATTCTCTGGAAGGCATCTTGATTATAAATTGAACACTTTTCGACGGTAGGATCGAAGTATTTCATTATAATTGTATTTTAAAGTTTTTTAATTCAGTACAATTTTGAGTGTTGACAGAGCTTTACCATATGACCATGATTATTCATTAAAAACGGATGTGATCCCATATCTACATTCTACATTTAGAGGAGCAAATTCCAACTGTCAAAATATGTGAGTGCATTTTGATCCCTCTTGTTTTATCCGGGTCCAACAATGTGAGTGACATTTTTGACTCAGATAAAAGGGACACCGAGTACTATCATAGTACTATTATGTGACTATTAGATTTCTGCGTATTGTGTGATGCAACAATAAACAAGTGCATGGGTCTCCAGCATGGTGCCCACAGGGACCAGATAGCCCCCTCAAATCACCTGAGAAGCCTGTGGATTGGTTTTGAAAATATATCATGGGTCATTGTGATTTTTTAGGAAATGTGATTTCTATTTAACATGATATTTAGTGGTTGACTGAGCTTATTTTAAACTAATAATGACAACTTAGTAATAAGATAGTAATAGTCAAGTCAAGTCATGTTTATTTGTATCACCCTTAATCACAAGGAGTCTCAAAGGGCTGCACAGACCACAGACAATAGCAAACCACAGACTATTATGACACCATCCCCTGATCTAAAACCCACATGAGGGCAAATAATACACAGATATTGTCAACATAAAATATAGGTTATTCATATGCTATAGAGTAGAAGTGTGTTTTGAGCTTAGATTTAAACATTTCCACTGAGGTTGCAGATCGAATCTCAGGGGGAAGAGCATTCCACAGCCCCGGGGCCCGAATGGAGAACGCTCTCGAACCTGCAGATCTCTTCTTGGTTCTTGGGATCACCAGTAGACAAGTGTTTTCCATGATGCATGCATTATTTTGTATACTATCAACAGAACCTCAAAATCACATCTTAAACTAACAGGGAACAAATGCAGGTTAGCTAAAATCGGGGTAGTATGATCAAACTTTCTTGTCTTACTTAAAAGCCTCGCTGCAGCATTTTGTACCAGCTGAAGGCTCTTGATTTTGGACTTCGGGGGACTGGAGAGCAGTGCATTACAGTAATCAAGACGGGAGGTAACAGACGCATGAATTATAATCTCTGCATCCGACTGAGACAGCATAGGGCAAATTTTAGCAATGTTGCGAAGATGGAAAAAATACAATTTCAATGTTATAGTAATATCATGTTATTTTAGAAATGCTCCAATTTAGTAATAAAAGAACCTGTCAGTCATAAAGAACTAGCGCTATAAAGCACAAGGAATATTGCAAACTACAGAGATTCAAAGTAAAAGAAATACAAATTCCTTGACCTACAAGCATTTTACAAATATGCACATTTACATTATGGTTGATGTATATTTGCAATCAGATATTGTTTTTTAAGAAAGTATTTTTCAAACTACGAGGCAGTGAATAATACTCAATGTCCCTTTAAAATATTTGTTTTTGATTATTTTCTGTTCTTACTTAGTGTTAGATTTTTGTCCAAACTGGTCAAATCCTCTTTCTTAAATACAAATTACATTTTCAAATTTGGATCTTTGCAAATGTTAAAGAAAACCTTGCTGCATGTTCTTCGTAACCCCGTAGCTTCCCAGCCAGTCAATGAGCTTTTGCATTGTTTGCTAGCATGAAGCTAAAAGTGCATAAACCTATGCTTGATTTTGTTCTATATATAGACTCTTATACACACTACATTGTTCATCCACGTGAGGTAAGTTTTTTTTGTTACCATGGCAACATGTTGAGTGCCGGATAAGTATAGGGAGGAGGCGCCTGTTGGAAGAGTGACTGTCGCCGATGAAGATGAAAGGAGGTATGAGGCCGTAATCAGATTGTCTCCTTCGCTCGCACTTTGGATCCATCTTCTCCCCTCGGCTGGCCCGCGTCCCGCTCACCCCAAGACGCCGCCGCATAAATCACAATCGCCTGGCAAGTCGCCTCTCATTGCGTTGCTGCAATACACAACCACGAGGGTAAAACTGTGGAGAAAGCGGGAGGTGGGGGAGCCTTCAACCTTGACCCAGGCTCAGATCGAGGCGTGGGACGTCAGCGTTCCTCGGCCTTGCTCCACCTCATTTCCACAGTCCACTTGCAGCGGGACTCCTACGCTTGTTTGCAGATTCTTTCTCACAGCTTGCTCGGATGAAGATGGATTGGAGGTTAACGCCGTAATGATTCTGATTTACAGACACCTCCAAGGCACTTTTCTCACGGCTGACAGGGCCGTGGCTGAGGGACACTTCTTGTTTCTCTTACTTTTCTCAAAAATTCTTTCCTTTACCTTTTGGTTATCCCATGGGATCTGCAGCCTGTTTAGACATCATTGTAAGTTTGCGTGTAACCAAATAGGAGAAGCAATGGACTCCGGCGCTTCATCACTCTTGCTGCTGCTGGACCTTAGTGCTGCCTTTGACACTGTGGACCATAATATCTTACTAGAACGGTTGGAAAAAAGGATTGGTCCTTCATGAACTGTCCTCTTATAGGTCAGATCCTACATCTCAGATAGGACGCACTGTGTTAAATATGGTGAAATGACATCTGAGCCCTTTAGTGTTACCTGTGGTGTTCCGCAGGGTTCAGTACTTGGCCCCCTTCTTTTCAGCATTTACATTCTCCCATTAGCTGATATTATTCGCAAGTATAATATCAGTTTCCATCGCTACGCAGATGACACTCAACTATATCTTCCGATGGAGGAATCCGCCACACGAAACTGTGGAAATTTGGAGGCCTGCCTCGCTGAGATAAAAGAATGGATGTCACTCAACTTCTTGCGCCTTAACTCTGTAAAGACCGAAATGCTAGTTATTGGTCCATCTAAATGCCGTGACTTGTTCTCAAAAACGTCTCTGAACACTGACAAATGTAATATCACCCAGAGTGAATCAGTCAAAAATTTAGGTGTCATATTTAACCCCGACCTGTCCTTTCAAACACACGTTAGGAATATTACTACAACACACCTTTATTCTATAGCAGGGGTCGGGAACCTATGGCTCGCGAGCCATATATGGCTCTTTCTATGAGTATCTATGGCTCAGTGACCAATTTGATTGCATGCAAAATTTCTCCATCTTGTTCAAAACCGGAATTGTCTATCCTATTCAGGTACACGTAAAGCCAAACCAAAGCTAAATGCAGAGGAAACACTTCGCAGTATATATAGGGCACGTTTTTCACTACAATTTACAGTCAAGGTGTCACACAAAAAAAGGGGAAAAAAAAACTCGTTTTGGCTGTACAACGCTAAAGAATCCTTTATTTAAAAGTTCACTATATAATCTGTGTTCAGTGTTCAGATACTTTATGATGAATCCACAGAACTGTAAATACGCCAAAACACCGGAAGAGAACTTAGTCATTTGATTGGGTGAGTGGGAGGGATGGGTGGAGCTATGCAAAAAGTACAAGCATTCCCTCCCATCTCTCGCCAAAGGTAAGCACACAAGGCTCCCTATTCTCAGAATGTTGTGACGTTTTTACAAAATAAATGCTTGCATCTGGTTTTGAAACCAATATGTATGAAAAAAAGGGTCAAAAGGAGTTTAACCGATCTTGAGTAATTGCAAGAAAGAGACAAGTTTAAAGTGGTCTGTTTGTTGAATTTGGGACAGGGGCTCTGGCATTATTCTCTTTTCATAATTTTTATCAAATCATCAAAAATAAATGTGCTGAAGACTAAGCTTTTGTCTGGGGCGCCGGTTTAGCAATTTAGTAAATTTGTCTCATAATATATGGTGTGGCTCTTTCCCAAAATAAAATGAATATTTTTTGCTTTTATGGCTCTTTGAGTCAAAAAGGTTCCCGACCCCTGTTCTATAGCATATGAATAACCTATATTTTATTTTGATATTATGTGTATTATTTGCACTCATGTAGGTTTTAGATGAGTGGATAGTGTCATAATAGTCTGTAGTTTGCAATAGTCTTTGATCTGTGCAGCCCTTTGAGACTGTGATTAAGGGCTATACAAATAAACATGACTTGACTTGACTTGAGAACACAACATAGAGAAAGAGGACAGGAATGCTTGAGAAAAAGTTAATTAGACAAAGGGCTAACATGTAAAAGAGGGAGGGGGGCTATGTACGAGAGAAAATTAGTTGGAATTTTCAAGAGAAAAAGAGTGAGAAGGAATGTGTTGTTGTCAGAGTATGCATTACAAGTACAGTAGTGCAAGGCTTCTTGCAATTTCTCGAAATTTCTCGAATTCCTCTTGTGTGACAGTCAAGTGAAAGTAAAAGAACAAGGAGGGATGATTGAAGGAGTAAAAGGCATTTGCAAGAATGAACAGGTAAATGAATGAGCAGGAAAGACTAAGAGAGGTAGAGAGAGAAAGAATGACAGAGAAAGGGAATATTCAAGAAAGAAAAAGTGAGCGAAATAATGTGTGAGAGATTGGCGTAAGAATGATGAGAAAGAGAGAATGTATGAGAGAGATTGAATGCGAGCTACTGCACAAGAATAAGTGAGAGGAAATGTACTAGAGAGAATGAGTGAAAGTGAGAATGTACAAGATAGAATGAGAGAGCGAAATAATAGATAATAATAATTAATAATAATAATTTCCTTTGTATTGTCATTCTTTGTAACAATGTACACAGAACGAAATGTCGATACACCTGACCCGTTGTAGCGAGTCGATGCAGCCGCAGCCAACAGAGGGCGCCGCCATTATACCAATTAGGTATGTCTCGGCCGAGGCGCGAACCAGCGACCTCCCAGTCTCACTAAATTGGTGAAAGGAGAATAACGAGCGGGAATGTTTGAGAGAGTGAATGAACTGGTGAGGAAAACAATGTGTGAGAAGAACGGGTGACAGTGAATGCGCAGGAGAGAAATGTCAGAAAGATTGAGCAAGAAAAAAAGGTTGAGAGAGGGAACATGCAAGAGAATAAGTGAATGCAGGAGAATGAGAGAGTGAATGAGAGTGGGAATTTACAAGAGAGAATGAATGAGAGAAGGAATGTGCAAGAGTCAATTGAAATAAACAAGAGGGATGATTGAAAGAGTGATGGTTCAGGAGTGAATGTATGAGAGAAGGGATTTGTGAGAATGAGTGGGTAAGTGAATGCACAGGAGAGAAAGAGTGAGAAAGATTGAGCGAGAAAGAACGATCGACAGAGCGAGTGTGTGAGAGAGAATGAGTGTGAGCTACTACGCAGGAATAAACGAATATAAAAGAATGAGTGGAAGTGTGAATGTATGAGAATATGAGAGAGAGAAAGTTTTTGCGAGAGACAAGTGAAAGGAAAAACAGAGGAATAATTGAGAATGAACAGGTGAGAAAATTAATTTGTGAGAAAAATGGGTGACAGTGAATAAGAAGTAGGGAATAAGTGAAAGGGATTGAGTGGGAAAGAATGATTGAGAGAGGAATTGTGTGAGAAAATAAATGTTAGAGGGTATGTGCAAGAGAATGAGTGTGGGCAAACGTGTGAGAACGAGTGAGAAAGATTGAGTGTGAAAGCATGATTGGTATAGGGAATGTATGAGATAATGAGTGTTAGGGAGTGTACTAAAAAAGAATGAATGTGAGCAAATGCGTGAGAGTACCCCAAAAAACGTTAGTTTTTGTACGTGTTGCAGATCAGGTTTTCGGTAGTATATAAAAGTTTTTGACCAATGATTGATGGGTCGACAGTTACTGCTGACCACATTTGCTCAGACTTGGATGCTACGGAAATCAAACTTGGGTCACAACTGTGAGAGCAGTGAATCTTCAACCAGTGGCACACTAATGTTCCGTGAGTGCTTGTCTAGTGTGTCGTAGGAATTTGCTCGATTTTATCTTTGGAAAAAAAAGCATGGGATTGTTCAGTATCTTTCATTTCTTCCAGTGATCAGAAGTTACCCGTCACAATAGGTAGCAGCAGATTACTTTTTCTTTTAATATACAGCTCATGAATTAGTACTGCACATTAATTTACTTATTTTTTTTTTTTATAAAGAAGCTATTTTGGATTGCATTGCAAAAATATAGAAGTATATATAATACATAAATCTTGCACATAATATTGCTGGGTTCAATCACTAATCTAAGCCGCCCCCCGGCAGATCATTTTTGCTCGATTTGTGCAAGAAAGTTTTTTTATTTGATAATCTGAAACCGTTGTGAGTGATTAATATTTTATATGATTATATTTTCTTTATTTTATTCACTTTCGCGTTCCTGCTATCGGCTACCCGTGACCGACAATCATCGGATCGTGGATACAAGTCTCTTCTAAATAAAACTAAGTAAACAAACGCAATTGGGTCCCATCTCCGTTCCTAGTCCGTGATAAAAAAGATAGTAAAACAAAACATGACAATAAAAATAAACCCAAATTAATTTTCGGTATTACCTCCCGAGCAACCGTGAACAGAAACAAAACATTTACACTGTCATTTCAGACACCATGATAACTTAGGGTAAAAAAAAAAAAAACATGATACTTGTGCCAAAAATGTATCTAGAACACTTCGGATGGATGGTGAGCCTCGAGATTTTTAAGAGTGCCCCGTCAAAAAGAACGTTGGAAACACTGCACTAGACCACTAAGAACGTAGATGACATGAGAAAATACAGTAGATTTGACCTCATCACACTTTTTTTACTCACTGTGCTATGTTGTACAATGTTGTAATGGAACATTATAGGAAAGAGTTCAGCAAACATTGTACGACGTGGTACTGTGAGTAAAAATTGTTTGATGATGAGATAAAATTTTATGTCATTTTCTTTGTCATCTAAATCCCTAGTGGTCCAATGTTTCCATAGTGGATTTGGGCTTATTATTGATGTTATTAACGTTATTATCCATCCAACCATTATCTGCACCACTCATCCTCAAGAGGGTCGTGGGGTTCTGGAGCCCATCCCTATCTATCTTCGGGCAGTGGGCAGGGGATACCCTGAACTGGTGTCCAGCCAGTCGCAGGGCAACACAGAGACCGACTCACTTGCTTATTCACACCCATGGACAATCTGGACCGGCCAATCAACCGGAAATGAATGTTTTTGGAATGTGGGAGGTAACCGGAGTGCCTGGAAGAAACCAACACAAGCACGGGGAGAACATGCAAACTACGCACAGGAAGGTTGGCAGTCGGATTTGGACCCCAGAACTGCGCCGTGGGTGCGCTCACCACTCAGCTACTGTGCCTCACGTTATTTTTACTACTGTTATTATTGGTCCAGGCCGTGAGAATATTGGCAGACATTAATCTGGTCTGTGGTAGAGAAAATGTTGCGTACCACTTTAGTATGACGGTAATCCAAGTGAGTGAGTGAGAATAACCGATGACAGGGATCACTCAAGGATGCATTGACTTCTTCGCTTCAAATGAAGCATGCTATGGTAAAAAGGAACGTTTTGAAGAGGTTGTGTTTACTCGCCGCCATGGCCGCTTCCCTTGACATCTTGTTTAATGATGCCCCGGCTCTCCCTCGTGTGGCACAAGTAACAATTAGCGCCACTCTCGTCGCCGTGAGGGTTTCATACTCGGGTGAGCCCGTCAGCGCCATGGAAACACGCTGACAGTATATAATATCATATTCGGTTTTGATGTTGTTCGAGGAACAGCATAAGTATTGTATTTATTTGTTTATAATGCACATTTTTTCCTATGAAATAACTCAAAAGTTTGGGTGCGCGTTACACACTAGGTCTTATGGTAGTATATTACCATAGTTGCGCAATTCTTGATCATTTGAAAATATCTGTGACCACAATCGCAAAACATTAAATGCAACCACATCCCTAGACCGACAAGTCACCTACGATCTATTTTTAGTAACATAATAATGACGATAATTCTCAATAGCTCATGCGGAGAGGCAAGCCGCCTCTTCACTCGACTACCAGTGATATGGATGATTTATGAAAAAAACATTGGGTTTTATCTCATTATCTCATTTAGTCAGGGTACCAGAGGCAAATGTGATTTTTGTGTGCATTTCCCGTGTTACAAATACAATAGATTTGTCACTTAGCATGGGAATGGAACAGGAGAATAGAAAAGCAACTTATTTGCGGTTATTGTTGGTTCCCATTAACCACAAGAAACATTGCACAAATGCTAACAAATAAAACAATAGTGAAAATAGAAATATAATTAGTTTACAGATTTCGAATGTAAACAATCTTCGTGTGAATGTCGCAGATATGCAAATAAATGAAAAAGAGAGTAAAGATATGTGTATTTTGATAAGATTTAAATGTAAACAGTCAAAATTCAAACAATGCAAATATGCATTTTTTTCACATGTCAGCAATGGTTTATTTCATTTACAGCATCCATTTTTAAAATATATCTGTAGATGCAAATCTACTATCAAAAATGTTGATAGAAATTACAAAAAAATGCAAAAATATTTTAAACTGACATATTTTTGACAAAAATAAACGGTGTTCTCTGGTGTGCTGAGTGAATTAGAGTTTCAAAAGATATAAAATATATTCAATTTATTTGCATGCAGACACCGACTTATTGAAGAACTCACACGAATTAATTTTTGGATGGTTGTTATGTTTTGCAACCTTTTTCTCCCCTCTCAGGATTTCCTAGACCTAACAAGGCTGGTGAAAACTCTCTCAAACTGTCCTGGGGGTGGTTTTATGAAGTTGACGTGTTCCAAAAAAAAAAAAAAGCCAAGGAGACCCCCTGAGTGAAAACACTGTCAAACCTCAACCGGCTTCATTTCCTTTTTTCACCTTTCCCGCCACATGAGGTTATTTTCATATTCATTCCACTCGAGACAAAAGGACACCCGCGTTTTTTTTTGTCGTCAAACGCGAACGGTCTCTCGTGACGCTCCCCTCTCTGACCACCCTTGAACTCAGCAAGAAATATGTGATGATGAGGTGGGCACGAGGGATACTTACCTGCAAAAAAACCCTCCAATATCCCTCAATGACTATGTTTAGATGTAGGCACTCATCCAATTGGAAACACAATACATTGTGTTGCATGCATTGTGTTCTCCATCCTGATTCGCCAAACATTTCCCCTCCCGCCTTTTCTGCCTATGTCTGCTTGTTTGTCTATAATATTTGACAAACTTACATTAGGTGTGCGGAAAGCTTTCTCTATTTTGACCTTATCTAAAAGCCGTCATGTCAACCAAACACTTTGGACCAACAAAAGCACCAAAATGAGAAAGGAAGATGCTTTATATTGCCAACAAATTGGACTGCTTAACATGTTAAAGGAAGGTAAAGCATTTTTCCTCCACATTTTTGTTTTCCTTTAACGTCTACAAGATCACGGCAAATTATCATTTAAAGTAAAGTGTCTAGTTTTGAAATGTTCACAAATACAGTGCCCTGAAAAAGTATTCACTGCCTTACTTTTTTTTAATATTAATCACTCACAACGGTTTCAGATTATCAAATGAATTTCAATATCCCACAGAGACAAAAGGAGGAAATACAAAAGGTTTGAAATGTTTATTCAATTCATTAAGGCACAAAAAAATCTAAACCTATCTGAAACTATGTGAAAAAGTAATTGCTCTCTGTAACTAATAGCAAGTTGGGCCACCTTTGACAGCAATAAAAGAAATTAAACATTTCTGATAATTGATAATAAGTCTTTCTCATCACTGAAGAGGAATTTTGGCCCTTTCTTCTTTGCAAAATTGTTTCAATTCTGCCATATTGTATGATATTCCAGCATGGACTGCCTGGTTAAGGTCACACCACAGTATCTCAATTGGTTTCAAGTCCGTGCAAATAATAATGAGAAAACAGCTATTTAGAATATTCTATAAAATTAAATATTGTATTTAAATAAAAGGGTCACTATTATTTAAAACAAAATACTTAAATTAAAAAATATTTATTAAAGATGACTACACAGAAATGGATTGCCTGGAAACACATCTGAATATCAGCACAATACCAGATCATAGAACTTTGATTATAGTAGTATCAGTTACAGTTTTCTTTCAAAATTCTGTGCAATATACATGTAGCATACATCTTTTTGGAAAAAATATAAAATGAGTCAGTGGGCTTCTTCATTTTTATTGCTAATCTTGCTGTTCACTTTTGCTATTTTCGATTACTAGAGTCAAGCTAGGAGACGAAAATACGTGGGATTGCGAACAAAAGAGTGCATCAGTAATAGGAAAATGATACCTAACATTGCAATCAGAATACTCCAAGGTCCGTTCGGGTGCTTGAAATCCTTAAAATGCGTTAATTCTCATATTGGGTCTTTAATGATTGAAAAATTTTTTGGTTAGAACAATTTTATTGACACTTTTAACAGCCATTAAACACATTCACAATTTCATTATATCATATTCTAACAATAAGAGGTTTGAAGAATTTTTATCAACACTTTTAACAGCAATTAAACACTTTCACAATTTCACCAGGGCAGCACGGCGGCACACTAGTTAGCGCGCGTGCGGCACAGTTCTAAGGTCTTGGGAACCTCCTGTGTGGGTTCAAATCCAGCTACCGGACTTCCCTTGCGGAGTTTGTATGTTCTCCCCGTGCTTGAGTGGGTTTCCTCCGGGCACTGCGGTTTCCTCCCACATTCCAAAGACATGCATTTCAGGTGAATTGGCCGGTCCAAATTGTCCCTAGGTGTGAATGAGAGCGAGTTGTCTGTCCCTGTGTGCCCTGCGATTGGCTGGCAACCAGTTCAGGGTGTCCCCTGCCCACTGCCCGATGATTGCTGGGATGGGCTCCAGCACCCCCGCGACCTTACTGAGGATAAGCGGTGCAGCTAATGAGATGAGATGGTTTGAACAAATTTATTGACACTAAAAACAGAAAACAATCATGACAATCTCAACAGCAATTAAGCACATTCACAATATTATATTCCAATATTACGTTTTTAACAGCAAACACAAAGTGAGGTTTGAACAAACCTTCTCGAAAATCAAACATATTCACAATTTCATTATATAACATCTTTGTTAGTGTCAATAGATCCGTCCAGGCCAAAGTCGATTGTCCTCGGTCTGAACAAATCCACTGACACCAACAGCAGCAAAACACAGCCATCAAGCATATTCACAATTTTTTTATATTTGACAATATGACGTGACGATATGACGTTTTAACATTTTTTCCTGACATTTCCAACATCAATTAAACAATTTCAGAGTTATTTTCTTTTAACAGTAGTTAACCAGCGTGTAAAAGGCAATACTATTGTGCAAGGGCATAGCTCTGCCATCCCACCCTCCCAAGCAGCATTCTTCCAGTCCTCTGTGTGGGTCCTTTCCCTTCTGCGTGGGTCCTCTCCCTTCTGGGTTCCACAACCCAGGCCGTTGCTGCCGGGACTCCCACAGCGTAGCTCCGGCTCCCCCCTCCGGGTGGGTACAGACGAGTCTTCTTTATGGCTGCGTCCTAGGCCCGCCGCTCGCAGATTGTATGGTATCTGCAGCCATTTGGAGCACAGCCACGGGGGGGATCTGCCTGCACCTCCATACCAGCAGGTTTCTGGAGGTCCAGATGGCGTCCTTGATGGCGGCGAGAGTGAGCCAGTCTCTGGCAAAGTCGTTCCGATGCCTCCTCGACCGACTCACCCCGTAAAGCACGTACTGTGCATCAGGGACCTCTCCTGCTGGCAAGTCCGGGAACTTTCCTAGTTGTTCGGCCATTGTCCACAAGACCTTGGCAGCGCTGCACTCACAAAAAAGGTGCCTCACCGACTCCTGGGCGCCACAGCCAGGTCGAGGGCACGTCGAAGTCGCTGACATTCCTCGGTGGTGCATTACAGCTCTGACTGGGAGAACTTCATGAGCCACCATCCATGACAAGTCTCGTAGTCTGTTTGGGAGGGCAGGATGATTGACGTTGCTCCAAACCGTTGTGGAATCGCCAAACGCAAGCCCCCGCACAGGGCTTACTGTAGCTCGCTCTTGCACAATAGCAATAAGGGCCCTGTGGTTTTGTAAAGTGTGACATTCTTGTGTTTCCAAATCAAACTTCTTCAAAAAAGCCCGAATAAAGAGATGTGTTGGTGGCAAGTTAAACGAAACTGGAATCAAACGATTGTTTGGTACAAGCTTTAGCTTCCGCAAATATGAGCCCATCCAAAAACGGGTCATTGCTTGACTTTTCGGGTTGTTGGGTGGGCCCACAGCGTTTTGGAAGTGGAGAGAGACATATTTGCTTCCCAGGAAAAGCTGGAGGTCAGGCACTCCTTTCCCCCCTTTTTCCTTTTTCTTTTTCATTGTATCTCTTTTTATCCTTTCCCACTTTGAGCCCCAGACAAAGCGAAAGATGGCTCGGTCCATTTGTAACAGCACGTTTCTTTTAGGCATAAAAATTAAACTGATTGACAAAAGCATTGGGAGGATGATCGCTTTGATGATTAGGACCTTCCCCTCTATTGTCAGTTTTCTTAGTGACCAAAAAACAAGTTTTTGCTTAACTTTCCTTGTCACGTCATCCCAGTTGGTCTCGCCTCCTCCATCCGCATTGAATTTTACCCCTAGGATTTTCTGGTCTGTCTTTAACACCGTCAGCGGGAGTCCTGCCTTTTCTGTCTCTTTCCACATTCCATAAAACTTCACTTGCGATTTTTCTCTATTTAGCCTTGAGCCAGACGCCCTCCCAAACAGGTCAGTCAAGTCAAGGGCTCTTTCAACAGATGCGCGGTCAGTACACAAAATATTAAAATCATCCATGTACAAAACACACTTGGTAATTTGTCCCCCACTTCCTGGGATATTGATGCCTTCGACAAATCTATCTTTTCTTAACATTTGTGCCAAAGGTTCAATGCAAAGAACATAGAGAAGGGGAGACATAGGGCAACCTTGACGTACACCGCAGTTGATCTCGATTGCTTCCGATAAATTCCCGTTAATCATGAATTTGCTGTAGATGTCTCGGTATAGCAGTCCTACCCAATTGATGTATTTTTGGGGGAAACCACATTTTTGCAATACCCTGAAGAGGTATTGGTGCGAGACTCGATCAAAGGCTTTTTCAAAGTCTAGGTTTAGGACCGCTAGTCGCATGTTTCTGTCTCTTGCATAACAAATGGTGTCACGGATCAGCATGAGACTGTCGCTGATCTTCCTTCCCACAATGGCACAGGTTTGGTCTGGATCAACCAAGTCTCCCAAGACAACAGACAACAAGCTTGCTGAAAATTTTACAGTCCACGTTTAAAAGCGTTATGGGTCGCCAGTTTTTTAAGTCAATTTTGTCTCCTTTTTTGTGCAATAGAGTAACTATCCCGATTCTGAAACTGTCTGGCATATGGTCTCGACTGGAAAATTCGTTAAAAACAGTTAACAGATCTGGTGCTAAAATATCCCAAAAAGTCCGGTAAAATTCGAGGTTGAGTCCGTCCTCCCCGGGTGATTTGCCTTTTTTCATAGTCTTTATGCAATCATTCAGTTGGTCTTGGGTAAAGTCCGATGTTAAAAAGGGGTCTTGACGCACTGATCTTGAAATATGATCTAATACATGCCCCATTTCATTCTCATATGTTTCTTTCTTTTCAAATAATTTTTTGTAGTAGTCTTCGACCAATCTGGTTATTTCACTACTTTCCTTTGTTATTTGCCCGTTTTCGTTTTGAAGTTTAAAAATCCCCTCATTTTTGCCCATAATTTTTTTAAAAAAGTAGCGTGTACATTTTTCCCCTTCTTCTATTTCTCTTTCTCTGCTTCTTATTATGATGCCTTTGCTCTTTATTTCCGCCAAAGCGTTTAGTTCTTGTTTGGTCTCTTTGATTTCATCATTAAAGTCCATCCCCTTTTCTGTTAGGATGAAATAGCGTTGGAGTCTTCTTTGTAGTCCCGACATGCGTTTCATCTCTTTGAGTTTCTTGTTTTTCCCTGCATTTTTAAAAAAGGTCTGTGTTCGTTTCTTTGTCATTTCCCACCATTGTGCTCGTGAATCATACGAGTCTTGAAGGGTCTGCCAGTCTTTGTACAGCTCCCTGTATTGTGCGGCTAGAGCCTCATCCTCCAGCAGGGAGCAGTTTAACTTCCACAAACCCTTCCCAACAGTCATACCTGAAGGAAATGAGAAAGAGCAGGACAGTAGCAAGTGATCCGAAAAAAAAACTGGAATTAATCTTGCATCACTCTGTGCTAAACCCCTCGTAAATATGTAGTCTATTCGAGAGGCTCTGGCATTGTCACTACTGAACCAGGTGAAGCCCTCCTCTCCTGGATGTATGTATTTGAAACAGTCCACCAGTTTAAATGTCCGGCACATGTCTTGTAATAAAGTTGATGTTTTATCTACTTTAAACTCCTCATCATTCCTCTTTCTATCCTTCCTACTTAAGATGCAATTAAAATCTCCTCCCACGATTAGTGGTTGATGGCCTAGCATATACGACTGGATGTCCTCTAAAAGTTCGTACCTGAGTTGTCTGTCGGCATGGCCGTATATGTTAATGAGGTTAAAATCATTCCCTATATAAGAAAGTCTTGCTAAGATTGCGCGTCCGTCTCTCATCACAGTACTCCCCTTTATGATGAGTTGAGGGTTGTTTATTAAAATGGCTACCCCATCGTTACGGTTTTCATTCGAGCCACTCCATAATGACGGATATGGCCAAATCTCTTCCCACTGTTTATAATTTTTTAGAAAGGGGATGCAGCATTCCTGTAGTAAAAACACATCCGTTCTGATAGTTTTTAAGAACGATAAAACACTGTGAGCCTTAACCTTTGATCTCACACTTCTTACATTGATAGTAGAGAATGTAATGTTCATAATTGTTGTAAAAGTATTTAAACTAGTTAGACAAAACTGGGGGATCTGAGTCCATTCTTTGGTGATCATCGAGATCATCGAGGGT
This sequence comes from Urocampus carinirostris, assembly GCF_059441175.1. Taxonomy (NCBI): domain Eukaryota; kingdom Metazoa; phylum Chordata; class Actinopteri; order Syngnathiformes; family Syngnathidae; genus Urocampus; species Urocampus carinirostris. The sequence continues at coordinate 32,771,862 of NC_142359.1, read as the reverse complement.
GTCACCTGTGTCAGACACATCACTTAAGAGTAGTACCTCATTTTGAGACTCACCGGGGAAAACTCTGGGACCCTCTGACTCTCTGTCTGTGGTTCCAGGTCTTCCCCTTTTTTCTGGGTTAGGGGGTGAGCCAGAGGACCTATCAAGGGGTCTCTTACTTCCTTGCCCACTAAGGGTCAGGTTTTTTCCCTCCCCGACTTCCTCCGTCTCAACTTCATACAGTTCCCTTGTGGGCTTATTCACCGGCAATCGGCTTTCTTCTAAATCTCTTATCTTTGTTTCTGGTTTTTTCACCACTCCCAATTTTGTCTTACTTTTACTCCTCTTTCCAGTGCCCGTATGGGTTTTTGGAGAGTCATTCGCCTTTTCGATTTGTTTGTCTTCTCCAAATCCCGGCAATGGCGTAGCAAACAAATTTGCTAATTTGAACTCTCTTCCAGGCCCTTCCTGATTAATATGTGTTTTCGGAGTGGCAGTTGCTTTTTCTATTCGTTTGTCATGTCCAAATTCAGGTATTTTATGAGAAATCGAATTAGAATTTCCAGGTTCTTCCTGTTTCAATTTTGATTCTCTGGTCTCTGCTCCAGGGGTTTTGGTAGGTACATCTGTTTTTTCAATTTGTTTGTCTTGTCCAATTTCTTTGTGCATTTCTTGATCAATTTCATTGGGTATTTCCATAACTTTATTCATTTCCTGTTCATCTTCATTGGGTATTTCTATAACTTCATTAATTTCTTGTTCATTTTCATTTTGTATTTCCATGACTTTATTAATTTCATTGTCTTTGTTATCTTTATTCACTTCATTGTCTTTGTGACAATTATTCATTTCATTATCTATGTTGTCTGACATAATTTCATTGTCTTTGTTATCTTTATTCACCTCATTGTCTTTGTGACATTTATTCATTTCATTATCTATGTTGTCTGACATCATTTCATTGTCTTTGTTGTCTTTGTTAACTGCCTTCCTAGCTTTCAATTTGTTAGCAAACGAATTCGGGCAGTTTCTAAAGAGGTGATTCGTTTCTCCACAGAGATTGCATTTTCTGCTATTGCTACATTCCTCAAAGGAATGTCCAATTGTTCTGCACTTTCCACAAAAAATTCGATCACATACCTCAGCCAGATGCCCATGCTCACCACATTTGCGACAGAGTTTTGGTTGCCCTTGATAGTGGATAAAGCCACGGTTTTCCCCCAGGAATATAGTCTACGGAATTTGTTTCAGTCCCTGAAAGCCCTGAGGATCTTGCCGTAGTTGGACTGGTACCCTCCAGGCACCATTCCAATAGCCTTTCTCACACCTCACCTTCATAGCCTGGCCTTTTACTGAGCAGTATCTACTCAACCAATAACAGACGTCATCAGCACTGATCATTTCACTAAACATTCTAACAACGACAATTTTGTTAGTATTATCAGTCAGCTTCTCCACTGTAAATCCTGAAAACTGGGACCTCACTCCCTCAAAGCGATTCCAAAACTCTTGATAAAGAGCTGCCGTTTCAAAACTCACATCAAAGCCTTTGCCAGAAGTCATTTTTATGACAGCATGTACCTCCTCCTTTTTAAACTTCAGAATCTTTTCAACAAACTTGTTAATAAAATCCGTCCTTGACATTCCCTCCGAAACTGCCACAACATCTTTGAGCAAGAATCTCACGCAGTTACGTCTCCGCCCGCCGGTATAATGCCCGGCCATGAATTTGTTGCCATGTTTCTCAAAAACTCTGTTTAAAAATGACGCTGACACGGCTCTTTTGTGCCTTTGCTTTGTCATTGCATTTCTTCTTGCCTTGTGATTAAGAGCAGCTGCTTTGAAGCGTCATCGCACCCTATGAGTCGAGCCCAAGAGGACAAGTGCATGCTACATCTAAACTGGGCACAAAGTATAATAATAATAATAATAATAATAATTTCCTTGTATTGTCATTCTGTGTAACAATGTTCACAGAACGAAATGTCGATTGCACCTGACCCGTTGTAGCGAGCCGATGCAGCCGCAGCCAACAGAGGGCGCCGCCGACCACTTTTTAAGTCTTAGGAATGACTCGGCCGGGGCGCGAACCACCGACCTCCCAGTCTCAAAGCGGGCGCCTTACCATCTAGGCTACTGAGCTGGTATAAGTGTATTACTGCAAGCATTATGTATGAGTTATGGTTATTTGAACCTTGGTCAACGAGCAACTCACGGCCCGGGGGCCTTTTGCAGCCCTAACAATGGCTGGACTTGGATAAAAATGTCATCTAGCGGCTATCTGGACCTCTAGAAACCTGCTGGTATGGAGGTGCAGGCAGATCCCCCCAGTGGCTGTGCTCCAAATGGCTGTAGATACCATACAATCTGTGAGCGGCGGGCCTAGGACGCAACCATAAAGAAGAATGTCTGCACCCACCCGGAGTGGGGAACCGGGGCTACACTGTGGGGGTCCCGGCAGCAACGGCCTGGGTTGTGGAAAGTAGAAGTAAGAAGGGAGAGGACCCACAAAGAGGACTGGAGGATGCTGCTTGGGAGGGTGGGATGACAGAGCTATGCCCTTGCACAATAGTTTTGCCCTTTACACTTTGGTTAACTACTATTAAAAGATAATAACTCTGAAATTGTTTAATTGATGTTGAAAATGTCAGAAAAAAGTGTTAAAATGTCATATCGTCATGTCATATTGTCAGATATAACAAAATTGTGAATATGCTTGATGGCTGTTGAGATTGTCGTATTTGTTTTGCTGCTGTTGGTGTCGGTGGATTTGTTCAGAACAAAAACAATCGACTTTGGCCTGGACGAATCTATTGACACTAACAAAGATGTTATACAACGAAATTGTGAATACGCTTGATTGCTATTAAGATTTTAGAGAAGGGTTGTTCAAATCTCACATTGTGTTTGCTGTTAAACGTCATATTGAAATATAATATTGTGAATGTGCTTGATTGCTGTTGAGATTGACAAGATTGTTTTCTGTTATTAGTGTCATTGAATTTGTTCAAACCATTAATTGCTGTTAAAAATGTTGAAAAAATTGTTAAAATGTCATATTGACAGATATAACGAAATTGTGAATATGCTTAATTGCTGCTAAAATTATCGAGAAAAATTGTTCAAACCTCACATTGTTTATTTGCTGTTAATAGAGTCAATAAAATTGTTCAAACCAAAAAAAAAAAATTATTATGGGCCATGCAAACAATTTAGGTAGAATTTCGTAGTGGCAAATTGATATGAGAACATCTTCCTGCAACTGAAAACGTAAGCTACATATTCATTTTCAGCCCAACATCTATATGATGTGAGATTTGTCTTAAAAAATATATATGCAATTTACCCAATATATAAACAACTCATGTCTTGATAAATGCACCAGAAGATTAAAAATTGCATATGTAAATCTCAGATATATTTGTGGTTCTGCAAATTACATGGGAAACAACGGATTCCTTATTTTTGGTATTGGATAAATCGGAAAATTGTCTTTGAACGTCCTTAGAATCGCTTGAATTGTTAACTGAAAAAGGTGTATGAACCCTTATACTCGGAGTCAGATTAAATAATTTAATTAGATTATCCGGGGTGTTTATATATCTGAACTAGCAATATTTCGTTTCCAATGTGATTATCGCCATGTAAACGCACCCAAAGTCATCAGGTAGTCCTGGTGTGCATTCTCTCAAAGGTGACACATCTTCGATTGGCTCGAGCCCAGATTTTGCACCTCTCGATACTCTCACACAAATAACAAGAAATCATCTGCACTCTTTGCCCGGCTGCATGTTTGTGTGTGTGTACAAGTGGATCCATGTTGCGTGTTGGTGCACATCCATCTCTAGTGGCACGCGTGACTGTAAATGTTGTCCGGCTGTTTATATTGGCCGAGGTGAGTGATTGCCTTGTTTCCACCATGCTGGGCTCACTGTAAATTTCCAGGAATTCTTAATGGAACTTGTGAGCTGTCACACTGGAAAGTGTTGCACTTATTCATTTTGCTTTTCGGAGATAAGACCCATCGACCTGGTCCTCCATGTGCAGCTTCATTACCAACATGGAAAAGCTGGAGAATACAATTATTCTTTTCTATTATTAATGTCGGAACAGTGTAGCAATATTGTCTTACAATGAAAGAAAAACAACAGTTTACCAGTCTTTGTGGATTTCGTTGGGAAATTTGAAAAGATGAAATGTCAATTTTTATGATTAAGTGTTAAATATTGGTAGTGTAGTCCATCTAACGTAATAAACAGTAATTTCCGGACTATGAAGTGCTTTGATTTATAAACCGCACAATCCAAACCAGTATTTATTTATTTACAAGTTGCACTGGACTATCGGTCCATGAAAACTACTGTTGCATCAAAAATTAATTGATAAAAACCCCACTTATTTCATAGAATAGAAATATTTAGAAATATGGTATCACCACTAAAGGAATTGATTCATTAATAAATGGTTACCGTATCTAGTAGTTATGTAGCGTATTTTCTGATCTACATGGTGCACTGGATTTTAGAATGCACTTTCGAAACTTATGGCCAATTTGGGGTTTTTAGGTGCGCCTTTTATTCTGAATAATGCAGTACCTATGTGATGGAATTCCCCTTTTTAGAATTAGCCTATCAATTGTCATGTGAATCATCGGTACTTGTTTAGAATCTGGTCAGGATTGGTGTTCGAACACCAAATTCTTCCAGTATCAAAACATTTTTTCCTAAACAAATCAATGGTATATGTTTTTATACGTTCCTATGTATTTGTAATCAATAATAATATTGAAATAACGTGAACCCAAACAACCATAAATACCCAAAATAAAAATAAAAGATGTACTTAAAAAACAAGAACAATTTATTTATGTAGATAGTAAAGATAAAAAAATAATCAAAATGAAAATAATGATAAATTTCAAACCACTTACTGTCATGATTGCTCATTGCACTCACTTGTGCCCGCTCGTTGACGCCAGCTGCTTCTGGTTAGCTGATTGGTTTCCCCTCCTATTTCAGCACAGTGCTCTCACTCACCTTTTGTCAGTCTGTCAGCGAACCTCTGTTTACAAAAGGTAAGCATTTTGACTCTGACTCCCGTAGGTCCCGTTTTCTCAGTTCGATTTTAGTCTCTCGTATACTTCTCTCGTGAATGGCGATCATTTCCTTCTTCAACTCAATCTTCGTTCTCAGTTTTCCACTTTCCCTTTTCCTTATCGCTTACTTTCTTGGCACCCATTATTATTGGCAAAATAGGACAATAAAACACTTTGAATCTGTCTAAATACTTAACGAGGGTTATCAGACTTATGATCTCTAATCAAAAATGTCATGATAAGGACAATATTAGAGGCTCAGGATATGGTGTCCCTGCCCATACCTCGACCAGGCAAAGGTAGCCAAGATGGCCGCTTATCTCACTCAACCAAAAGTTCGGATGTGTTTGCGTATGTTCGGGTCTATTCAGGTTTGTCCGATTTTTGTTCAAATACCCAGGCAAAAATTACTGAAAATTTTTTGGGTCGAAAACCGAATTGTGTAAATACACTTACTGTATCACTGTATAATATAAAGCTTTTCATTGGTTACCAAAAAAATTCCCAATTAGTTGATAGTTGATTATTCATTTACATAAAAATTGTATTTAACCACTGCAAAGTGAAAACGTCGTAGGGCAGGGACACCCTATCCCGCCTCTAGTGTTGTCCCTTATCATGAACTTTTTGAATAGAATAGAATAGTCTTCATTGTCATTGACATTGGACCCCTTTTTTAGGGTTATAATTTGGTTTTAGAGTTAAAATTTGAGTAAGATTTTGGTTCTCAACCAGGATAAAAAAACAAACAAAAAAAACAATTGAGTTTGTGTGCGTGCTTGTTTTGTCTGGCCACCCGCGTGGCTTTGCTTTGTTTTTGTGATTAACAAGTCATGAGTGGACTATCCATGTTTCCTATCATGCACTAGCATAGACGGGTCATTCTCACTATTTGGTGCCATTTTAGCATGGTAAAATTAATTTATCTTGCATACTGTACATATCAGTGTGTGTCCTGTTGTAGATGGCAGTTAAACATAAAATAAAAAATAAGTATAAGCCCATTTTCCCACAAAATTTACCATTTTATGTCACTAAGGACTCAAATGAAACCGAATAACTGGAATGACCCAAACAATGACTTCATTTTAAGCACTCGAGTACGCTTCGAAAGCAAGTCGAGAGGTTCTTTAACAATAACTTTTGCTGCCTAAAGCATTTTGATCCAGTTCAACTTTATCGTCTAAAACGATTATAGCTTCTCGGTTGCGATAATATAATCCGTTAGTGACGATTATTGAAAATGATCCGACCTTTAGCATGTATAAAAGGAGATATTGGGTTGGTTATGAAGAGCCGGTCGCAGTCCCTGCTCAAGAAGATGGACTGTTACGGCATCATTGATTTAGATCTCTCACGGGGAGCTCATTGCAATCGATACTGCTTCTCCACAGCTCCCCGACTTCCTCGGCCCTATTTATCTGTTACTGAAATTTACACTTTAGTCTGCTCGACTGCAGCATAATGACGCGTTTAATGAGTCCAACCGGGATGTTTCTTACTTGCTTAGTGTACTATTTTTTTATATATTTTTTTACTATTTAGCAGGCCTACCTAATGATGTGTCCAGTTGGTGATACATCTCCTATCTCCTACTTAGCTCTAAATTGGAGGAACACGATTTAAACAACAAGCAAAACAAAAAAAAGAAAATAAACTATGCAATCTTATTTGCAAATATATTTTTGGGGTTGACAATGCACAATTTATCGACATAAATATATATACCTGTATTTCGTATTGTAGTTATTAGTAATTGTTACTATTATACATTTGCGCGCAAAAAAAAATGTATGTTCAAAAAATGAAATGTATTCTACTTTCATCAAGTCGAGGCACTCTTTAAAATCTTTGACATGCACAGAAACAAAATAAATACTTTTCTACCACACCATTTTACATTAAAATGTATATAATGTATATCATCACTACTATTTCAAAAAAGACATCTCTCTATTTTAAGGACATATTTTTAATTTATTACGTTTTTTCACTGGAACCATTCCATTCTTGTAAAAAATAAAACTAAACATTTGAGAAGAAGAAATATTTACTAAAAGTAAAAAAACAGGAATGAATTGCCTGAAATAAAGTCAGATACAGTCTGATACCAGATTGTAGATCTTTGATCATAATAGTATCAGTTACAATTCCGTTCAATCTACATGTGGTAGTTATTCTTTCTGATGAAAACCCAAAATGAATCAGTATGCTACTTCATTTCCATTCCTAATTCAAAAGAAAACATTTCCACCACTCAGAAAAATAATGTTGCTATCTTCAAAGATAGTCCCGAATCTTCTGTGACCTTTATTCTGAGACATCAAGACCGGCTTGACATTGGAGTTCATCTGAGACGAAAGAAAAGAAAAATGATCCTAACTCGCAAGAGGTTCACCTTTAGCCCCCGTGGAGCCACAGGTGCGTAGCAGCACAACATGCCACTTAGCAGCCACTTTGTCATATTATCCCTAATACCTCATTTGGGCCTGGCTTGGGTCACAGATGGGAAAAAAACAACCTTTTATCATCTTCAAAGAAAAGGAAATGAGTCTCTATCGAGTTGTTTTTTCCAGTTATCATCTTCTGAAAGAGACAAATAGCCATTATCATCTCTAGTGATTTGGACTAGATCTGGACTATTCTGCCAAAGTTGCAATCTGGCCCAGATTTCAGTCCTCAAACTGGTACTGTGTGGCTTCTAGAATCCACGTTGGAATCTGATTGTGGTTCTTCTCCTCTATCCCGCGGGCGAACAGACTGATCAGCTGGCACTGGACACTGAAAAAACAAAACAAATCAGTTAATGACGCTCATTTCTATCTCGTGAGGTTTAATGGGAACCATGTAAGATATTCTGATAAAAAAAAAACTGCCCCGAGCACTAGATTTTTTTTATCGGTTTTGTATAATGTATTCCCTGGCTACTTTCTGCTTTGTACATTACGGCCTCAGTTTATCAAGGGTTACAAAACATAAGAAATCCATTGTCCCCAATCCCACATTGCTACGTGTGATGGTCCTTCAGAAGGCGCCTTTGTTGGGAGGCGGGCCAGAAATACACGGTTGTGGCTGTGATCCATTATCCCCGGTTGACTATTACTGAAAGCAGGGGCTAGCACTGAACTAGCAGCTCCTTGCCGTATCAAGTGCAGTCATGTATTACTGAATGCAATCAAACTTCATATTTTTATTGTTCCCTTGGTTAGAAATTAGATCCATGAACCGTGCACTGAACCAGATGAGCTACTGGGGATATGAAATGGAGTGAGATAATTTGTAGTTGTATCAAGTGCGATTCTGAAAACAGTGAGAACATAAATTGTTTTATTTGACTCAGTTGGGGAACAAATCCATTACCCACTCCATAGCAGGAAAGTACTTATCAGGTGAGCTTCTGTGGATATAAGAAGAGGTGAGCTAATCCATAGGTATATCAAGTGCAGTCATGCTGTACTGTGAAAACTTAAATTATTTTATTTGACTTGTAAATGGATCAAATGCCTGACCATTTGCATAGCAATCTGGCACTTATGAGGTGAGCTGCTGCGGAAATGGCTCAGGAGGTAGCGCGCTCGTCTTGGGATCAAGGGATCCCAGTTTGAATCCCGGCTCGTCCGTGTTACAAGTCGAAGTGTCCTTGGGTAAGACACTGAACCCCTAATACCCCCAATGGCTGCAAGGCCGCTATTGGGAAATGTGGAGCACATTGTAAAGCGCTTTGGGAAGTCATTGACTTGAAAAGCGCTATATAAATGCAAATCATTTCATTTCATTTCATTTCATTTCAAATGAAATGAACTGAGTTTGTTCAGAGTTATATGAAGTGTGAACATTTAAATCTGAAAACAGTGAGTAAACTTAAATGATTTTAGTTGAATTTTCGGGGGATTGAATCTGTTAACTTGGATATGGCAGACAGGCACCAATTCAGGTGAGGTACTGTAGACAAGAAATTACGTGAGGTAGTACATAGTTATATGAAGTGTGGTCATGTCACACTGAAAAGTAAGTGAACCGAAATTATTTTAGTCAATTTGGTTTGGGAATGAATTTGTGAACCTCTCCACAGCAGGCAAGCAGTTAACCAGGTTAGCTGCTGGGGATATGCTATAAAGTGAGCTAATTCATTTTCATATCAAGTGTGGTCATTCGATACGGAAATAGTGTATCTATTTTTTTTAAATTTGACATGGTTAAGGAGAAAATCCATGACCCCTTGCATAGCAGGCTGGCACTTAACCAGATGAGGTAGTATTGGGAATATGAAATAAAGTGGACTAGTTCATAGCAGACATGGGACCAAGTCACACATGTGCAAGTCTCAAGTAAGTCTCAAGTCTTCACCTTCAAGTCCCAAGTAAGTCCCAAGTATTTTTTTCTTGGGCAAGTCAAGTCACAAGTCAAGTCCCGAGTCTTAGATTGCCAAGTCCAAGTCAAGTCACAAGTCATAAAAACAGCGACTCGAGTCGACTCGAGTCCAAGTCACTAAGTCTCAAGTCCCCATGTCTGGTTCATAGTTAAATCAAGTACCATCATGTATTACAGAAACCAATGAATGAACTTAATTGATTTCAGTTGTCTGGCTGGGGATTAAATCCATGACTCTGTGCATGGTGAGCAAGCACATAACCAGGCGTGTTACTGGAGATGTGGATTAATTTAAGCTATTTTATACTTATTTCAAGCATTGTAATAAAATACAGAATTGCGAGGTACTTCAAGTCATTTTAGTTTTCTCAGCTGAGGGTTGAATAAATGACCGAGTGTGGCAGGCAAGCACTTGACCAGATGAGTTACTGAAGACGTGGAGCAACACAAGTTATTTTATCCATATATCAAGCATTATCATATAGTACTCAATTTATATGATTTTAGTTGACTTAGCTGGGGATTTAATCCATGAACCTATGTGTTGCAAGTGGACACTTCTCCACGCGAGTTATTGAGGATTCGACCTGAATCATAGGTTTGTTGTTTTCGTGCACCACAGTATGCAGCCTTGGTCTAAACTCTCACTTTGTCGCTTTGTCTTTAATCATTGTGAGCCAGCACCGTCCCTCTAACGATTAGCTAGGAAATAAAATGGAAGGACGGCCCCTCCACCGTCATTAAAAGGGAGTACACCTTTAACACGGGGAGGACTGTTAATTTAGCGGCATTACAGCACTGCGCTTCGTTGGCGCGGGACAATGGCGCGTGAAACAAATCTTGTCGGGCCTCAGTTGACCCTTCTACGGTTGTTTAATTCCCTTTTAGCTCACCTGACTTGGATGGCGACGTGCGGCAAGATCTCGCCGTCGCACGTCCAACGGCTGCAGGTGCAATTGCCGTAGTGACAGCCGGCGGTTCGGGTGCAAATGGGGCTTGGAGCGACTCGGGTATGGCTGGGGTCGCTCAGGTTCTCCAGAGACACGGGTTCGTCGTGGCGGGGCTGGAAGCGGAACTTGCAAATTCGGTGGACCTCCACGAAGGAATGGTCGAACTGTCGATGGATTCAAATGGCATCAATATCTTTTGATAGGCTTCATTCATTTATTAATTCATTCATTCATTCATTCATTCATTCATTCACCGAACCTCTTATCCTCACTAGGGTCTTGTGGTGAAAGGTTTCAGTTCACTTAAATTTGAAAATAACTAGCCTGACATTAAAGTAGATGAACAAGTATCACGTTTGAGGCTCTTCTCTCGCTGTTGCACATTAGTTGGCGCTCAAGCACCTGTCAATCGACCCTGAAGAAAAAATAATCATGTTTTTCTTCATACAATTTGGTAAGATAAAATTATATTAACCTCATTTAGGTACCTTCTCTCACATGGTTGATCTGTGTCGTGGTCAAAAAGTGTTTTATGTTTTAAGTGTGCTGTTAGATTGCTTGGGACTTAAATAAGATTGTTATCTAAAAATGAATGGAAGATCGCTTGATCCGTCTATTTAATGAGCCCCATCCGATTAAACAAAATCATATTCATATATATATATATATATATATATATATATATATATATATATATATATATATATATATATATATATATATATATATATATATATATATATATATATATATATAGTTTTTTACTTTCAATCATTTATGAAAATTAGTATTGATAAATGGTCAATGAGGTTGTTCTAGTCTGTAGGAAGCAGAAGTCAAAGATGTGAGTAAACATATTTAAAACTAAATATGAAAAATACACAATTTGATGTTTTTTGTTGATTTGGGTTCAATAAAATCGAAACAAAAAAAGCTAACATTAAAAAAAATGGGGATTAGAATTTCTTTATATTTTAATAAAAATATATTTTAAGTACATGATACACTTTTTAAAACATTCCTAAATACCCATTGCTTGTTTTTCTTTCTTTGAACTTTCGTTTTACACTAGGAAAAATTACTAGTTATATACTGTATATACCACTCCTAATTGAACAGTGTGTATTATTTAGCACCCCTTGGTGGTTAAAAAAAAAGAGGAAAAAGAACGATGAATTTAAGTTGACAGCAAACATATAATAACTATTATACAAACAAGCATTTTTAATTTACCCGTAGTTAGAGAAATTTGTTGGCCATCTTGCCAGTACCCAAAAATTATGAAAAAACAATGAGGCAAATTGGTATGGTTAGGTCACTTTAAGTCTCTGTAGTTTTGTTTTCTACCCTGTGCTTTTTAGGACTTGTTTTCGTTAGGAATGCAAAATACAGATACACCTAGTGATCAAATAGTGGTGAAAAATAAAAAATACACACAATTCCTTTAATGAATTGTTATCTCGACTTTTACCACGTTTAGAAAAACAGCAGTAACTCAACATGGAGGCACTTTAAAGCAAATCAAAAACTGGAGGGAAAGAACTGACGCATTATTTTGTCAGGAACCCTTTTCATCTTCGTCAACATCGCCAATAGGTTGACTAGTGTCCTGCAAACTATTTTCTCCATCTTCACCAGATGCCACATTTCCCCATCTCATCTTCTTTCCTGTCTACCTTTTTTTCTTTGTACCCACCCAGCCCCGAAAAGCAATGCGACAGCTGTTTATTCGAACATCGGACCCACTTTATGACCGCAATCTCGCTTTGCATTCACGCCGGACAGTCTGCCCAAAACTCTTTTTGACAAGGCCATGAATACACTTAGTGGATTCTCACTTCTTGTTTTTCTCTGCTCGACACAACGTTGATACTGATATGAAGTGAGTTGTTTCGCATGGAGCTTGTCTGCAGTGCAAAAAGACATGATTATTTATAAAGCTAGCTTTAGCTAGTTAGCATCATACATTGCAGGGGTCGGGAACCCTTTTGACTCAAGGAACCTTAAACACAAAGTCCGGCGTGGAAAAAAAGGAAGACAGAGGCCAATGAGATCCATACCAGATACACGAGCAGATACCGGACAGACGGAGTCGATACAGCCAGGATCGATACCAGAAACTGGGAACTGGAGTCAGGTATCGAACAGAACAAGATAGACGGGATCGATACTAGACAGGATACACAAGCAGGATACCCGACAGAGTCAAAACACAAGTCTTGCGGGTGCAGAGGTTCGTTGACGGACTGACAAGGGGTGAGTGAGAGCACTGCGCTTAAATAGGAGGGAAGCCAATCAGGCAACGAGCCGCAGCTGGCGCCAAACGGGCGGGGCCAAGTGAGGGCAATGGGCAACTGTGACGATTAATATATAAAACACCACTTAAAATGTGTCTCTCCCCCGCAGTTACTTGAGTGTCAAGGCTCATTTTGAATATCATCCATCCATCCATGCATTATCTGCACCGCTTATCTTTAGTAGGGTCGCGGGGGTGGTGGAGCCTATCCCAGCCATCCTCGGCAGTGGGAAGGGGACACCCTGAACTGGGTGCCAGCAAGTCGCAGGGCACACAGAGACATACAACTCACCCGCTCATTCACACCGAGGGACAATTTGGACCGGCCAATTAACCTAACATGCATGTTTTTGGAATGTGGGAGGAAACCGGAGTGCCCGGAGGAAACACACGCAAGCACGGGGAGAACATGCAAACTCCACACAGGAGGTTCGATCTCATGACCTCAGAACTGTGCTACACACGCGGTAACCACTGCGGCACCGTGCTGCCCCATTTTGAATATTATTTTTTTCCTAGATAACAGTTTTAAAACAAGGTGCGAGCACAAAATACTGAAAACAAGTCCTAAACTGATCTGATATCGGAGATTATTTTTTGGGTGCATTTTCCGATATTTTAGAAAAAACTTATTAGGTAATCCATCGCCGCGCATGGCCATCTTTGGCAGGTGCCCTGATGATCTTTCAACAAGTGTTAAGCTTAAGCCTTTGCTTCCTTGATAGCCTGTAGGATGATACGACTTTTTTGGAAGTCCTCAGAAACACCTGCCTTTAAAGCATGGCTGCATGATATGCTTTCTTTGCTCCAATTTATAAAAAATAAAATTTCATCTCAGAGGATGTGACGGTAATTATATGCGCATTGGGAGCCTTTGCTCAACTATTTTGGAATTCTCCCACCTGACAACATACATACATACATACATACGAGCGGCTGCCTTTTCCAGCAGCTGCCCTGTTGTTTTATTGTCTGCTCCTATCTTCGGTGTTTTTTCTTCCCGTTTTGACAACTACACTATGGATTACTTCTATCCTGTGGACATGGGTTTTAACGCACAAGAAATGCGTGTATTCAAGGAATTTCAACTCCTTGCCCTGAAGATTTCTCGTGCCGGCGTGATGAAGGGGCCCATCGTGGAGGAAAAGCCGGAGCTAGCGAAGCGGCTAGCGGCGTTATAAGTCTTCGGTACCATGCGTAATCATGGTAAATGCGAACTCACGACCAAATAAGATCATCGAGTGCTGGTGGAAAACATCGAAGCGCACAGGGAGCGCAGTTGCTGTGTTTTGCGGAAACGTGGCTCACGTTTAGCATTCCGGACGCCAACGTGTAGCCACCCGGAGCTACCCGGAGCAATCCGGCTTCAACGCCGCTAAACAGAGACACGAAAGCCGGGGAGAATCGGAGAGGAGGCGGACTTGCTAACTTGAGGTGGTGTATCCCTGGATTTTCACAAAGAAAAGTTTTCCATCTGCCGCAGGGATGTCGAATTTTTGGACTGGCGTGACGTCATCCACTTCGCTACAAGCACCCCTAGGGCATCATGTTCATCTGTTAATAAACAACAGGGTAGACTGCTGGAAGTGTGAATTTCCCTACGGGGATGAATAAAGTATCTATCTATCTATCTATCTATCTATCTATCTATCTATCTATCTATCTATCTATCTATCTATCTACAGTAGGATAGAAGACCTGGATGTCAGGGTCTGCCATTTCTAAATTGTGTCATGCGCCCGCCTTTCTGTTTTGTTATTTTGTTTGTTGTTTTGTTTTGTGTTTTGGTATTTCAGAGGCTTGTATGTATGCTCCTTTATGATTATGGAGTGCATTGTATGATTGAGAATATTGAATATAATATCACTTATAATATAATATAAGTTTTGAATGTCTATTTTTTCTTTGCAACAGGGAGAAAAACCACATGTATAATTGTTATGTCAACTGTATTGAGTTTTGTCTATCAATTAAAAAAGGAAAAAAAACTGCAAACGAGCATAACAACGTATTTACCTTCTGTGCAGATGGCACAGGCTGAGGGGAAGGGGCAGTGCAGTGCACTGCTTAGCAACACGAAAAACAATTTAGAGACTGGCTTGAAAGCATGCTGGTATTTCTGTGGTGACGTCAAGGCTCAGGATGGCAAAGATAACACATACTGTTTTCAAAATGCATTATCTCTAAAAATAATTGAATAATATGTACATACATACATACATACATACTGTACATACATACATATATACATACATACACACACACACACATATATATATATATATATATATATATATATATATATATATATATATATATATATATATATAGTATGCAAACAAACTTTTTCTCACATTTGCATGTTTAAAAATTTGGGATTAAGCACTTTTTACTGAGGGAGTTTGCTTGATCCACTTCCTGAAGTAATAAATGCTAATCACCCGAGTTCCAGCACAAATGGTAGGGCTATCCTTTGAGGGCTTTCGTCAAAATCTTCCGTTCCACATATCACCGATGTACGCAGTCATTAACAGCGTCTCGCCAGGCCCATTGGGTGAAGGTTATTCACAACACGCTGGTGAGGGCATTTGAACTTATGTGAACCGTAGTTTGCCGAGTCGACTAGCGCAGTGATTGCCAACCACCAGGCTGCGAACCGGTACTGGGCGGTGGGTATTTTGGTAGTAGGCCACACAGAGAAAAATGTACAGTATGTCACAGAAGTGAGGATACCATCCCTCACATTTCTGCAGTGTTCTACAATGTTTAATTGAACAACACAAAAAAAAAAAAAAACATTGTTTTTTTTTTTGCTCCTCAAAAATCTCAAAATATGGCCATTAATAGCTAAACCTTTGGTGACTAAAGTTCAATACTTTGTGTGGCCAACATGATTTTGCAGAAACACTTTTATTCTCTTGGCCTTGGATTTCACCAGAGCCTCACAAATTTCCACTGGAATGCTCTTCCACTTCTCCATGACAACATTACTGAGTTGGGGGATATTCAAAATATTGTGCCTCTCCCCTCCCGGTTGAGGATGCCCCAAAAACATTACATTGGATTTAAATCTGGAGATGTGCTTGGCCACTTCATCTTCTTTACCCTTAGCCCCTTTGGTCATCTTAGAAGTGTATTTAGGGTTATTGTCAGGCTGGACCATTGCCCTGGGTCCCAGTTTCTAGAGGGAGGGGATCCTTCTCTGCTCTAGTTTTTCACAGTACATTCCTGTGTTTGTGTTTCCCTTAATGAAATGCAACAACCCCAATTCCAATTGCACTCATGCAGCCCCAAACTTTGACATTCCCAACACCATGCTTGACTTAAGCCACAATACTAGTTTGTACTCCTCACCTGGTTGCTGCCACACAAGCTTATCACCGTCTGAGCCAAATACATTAATCTTTGTCTCATCAGACTAGAACAGGGATGGCGAACACGCGGCTCTAGAGCCGCATGCGGCTCTCGGCCGATAAGAATATTATATGTTATATATATTATTATTCTATGTCATCATATTTTCTATATACCGTGGTTCTTTGCCTCGTTTCATGTTTAGTTTTTTTCCCCATCTTAAAACACACTTGAATCCATCAGAGTTAATAACAAATTATAAATAATATTTTGAAATTAATTTGGCTCCGGACACATAACTGACTGCCAATCATTTGCGTAGGTTACGTCTTATGCCGGTCAGTGCATGGTGTGGCTCTTTGACTCTCACGGTTAAAAATTTTGGCTCTTCGTGTCAAACTTGTTCGCCACCCCTGGACTAGAGGATATCTTTTTAGTAAGCCATGGCCTTTGCTTACATACTTCTTTTCATAGTGTAGAAGTTTCTTCAGTGATGTTCCATTAAAAAATATTCTAAAATATCTGCAGGAATGTGAGGGGTGTACTCACTTTTGTGGCATACTGTACGTTCCATTATTTCTACCAATTGTTATTCAACCAGGGCTTTGAGGTGGTATGTTTGAATTAAAACTTGGTGGTAGTTTGCACGGGTGGCCGCAGTTTCCTGTCGGGCGGTACAACTGTCACGTTGAAAACAAGAATTCCTGCCCACGAAAAGTACAGTGAAGGATCAAACCAAACTTTTTCGCTTCTAGCCAATCAGCGTGGGGAATAGTCAACTCTAGATCACTACGTCATGTTCGAAAGATCGTCAAAAAACTTTAGACTGTGGATACAATTTTGGCAACGGAATTTGAGGATCCCTAAGTCAATAACATGACACAGAGACCACATAACCCGAACAAGCTTTTTACGGGGTTGGTTCATTTGGTGAGTTTGTATTTCTAATTAATTGGCACACATTAATTGCGTTAAACATTACGATATTGACCAGAGTGTGTTGCTATGAGCATGCTTGCCCTTACAGTTCAATTCTAGCTATCGCCCTTCTTGTGTGGAGTTTGCATGTTCTTCCTGTGCCCTCTGGAACCCTGGTCTCTTCCTACATTCCAAAACCATAGCTGGGATGGGTCTAGCACGACCGTGACGCTTGGTAGGAAAAGTTGTTCTGAAAATGAATGAACGTGATTTTGGTGTGATGTTACAAGAATATCTAAATCGAAGCTACTTTTTCTTACTAACTAGTGCAAAGGACCCCCAGATTACATGCATTTCTAAAACAACTTCAAATCATGTTATTACTATGTCTTTACTATGTTATTACCGTGTTAAATATTGGAAGTAGGTTTAAACAGAATTAACCACTAGAAAATTGATTTTACTTGAACACTAGACAGATAGATAGATAGATAGATAGATAGATAGATAGATAGATAGATAGATAGATAGATAGATAGATAGATAGATAGATAGATACTTTATTCATCCCCGATGGGAAATTCACATTTCCAGCAGCATCCCTGAGCTGAGAACAATACAATAATAAAGCAAAAAGAATACAATATACAAATACCCAGTGTGACGTGCAAATGCCCACTGTAGCGTGTTATATAGAATAACTAAATAGTGCTACACAGAATACATATTGCAATAAGATTCGGTAATATGCAATGTAGGTGGTGTGGTTTACTGTGGGCTTTTACTCTGCCGGGTAGAGTTAAAGAGCCTCATGGCATGAGGAAGAAAAGATCTCTTCAGTCTGTCCGTAGTACAAGACAGTGACAGCAGTCTGTCGCTGAAACTGCTCTTCTGTCTGGAGATAATGCTGTGTAGTGGATGCGATGGATTGTCCATGATTGACCGCAGCTTTTCCAGTGCCCGTCTCTCAGCTACTGTTGTTAGGCTGTCCAGCTCTTTGCCCACAACAGAGCTCGCTTACCTAGCCAGTTTATTGAGACGAGAGGCATCCTTCTTCTTGACGCTGCCTCCCCAACACGCTGTCGCATAGAAGAGGGCGCTTGCCACAACTGTCTCATAGAATATTTTCAGGAGCTTTTTGCAGATTTTGAAGGAGGCCAGCCTTCTGAGGAAGTAAAGTCGGCTTTGCCCTTTCCTACATAGAGCTTCTGTGTTGGCAGTCCAGTCCAGTTTGTTGTCCAGCTGCACACCCAGGTATTTGTAGGTCTGGACAAATTCTACACATTCTCCTTTGATGGTTACAGGAACCGGGTGAGTTCTGGTTCTCCTGAAGTCCACCACCATCTCCCTGGTCTTGGTGGTGTTCAGGTGCAGGTGGTTTGCGTCGCTCCATCGGACAAAGTCCTGAATCAATTTCCTGTACTCCTCCTCCTGCCCATTTCTGATACATCCCACGATCGCAGTGTCGTCGGCAAACTTTTGCACATGGCAGGACTCAGAGTTGTACTTAAAGTCCGATGTATATAGAGTGAATAGGAACAGAGAGAGCACGGTCCCCTGCGGAGATCCTGTGCTGCTAACCACAGTGTCCGATGTACAGCCCCCCTGTTTCACATACTAGGGTCTGCCTGTCAGGTAGTCAGTAATCCATTCTACAAGGTGTGAGCTAACTCCCATCTCTGTCAGTTTCATACTCAGTAGCAGAGGCTGTATGGTATTGAAGGCACTGGAGAAGTCCAAAAATGTAATCCTCACAGCCCCCTTAGCCCTATCCAGGTGAGAGAGGGATCGGTGTAACATGTATACTATAGCATCCTCCACTCCCACTTTCTCCTGGTAAGCAAATTGCAGTGGGTCGATGGCGTGACGGACCTGTAGCCTCAGGTGGTGCAGCAGCAACCGCTCCATGGTTTTCATCACATGTGATGTCAGGGCGACCGGCCTGAAGTCGTTGAGTTCCTCAGGTCTTGATTTCTTTGGGACTGGGATGATGCAGGATGTTTTCCACAGCTGAGGGACCCTCCCCTGTTCAAGGCTCAGGTTGAAGATGCGCTGTAGAGGGTCTCCCAGCTCAGACGCACAGGCTTACAATGACCCAGCACTGATCAGTTACTTTCAGAACAGGTCAGCGCGCACCCCCGGTGTCCTAAGGGGCCCCCTGGTGGCCATGTTGAAGACCCCTGAGCTAAAGGTTCCACATGACTCCACAGTGTATTTTCTCTCATTATCAGTATTAATGTTGTTATTAAATGTTATAATTGTTGTAATTTTTATTTTACAAAATGTACAAACATGTTTAATGCCACCCTGAGACATAGAAATAAAAAATATTGTCAGACAATGAACCAGTCTTTGGTACAGAAAATGTTGCTAACCACTGAGCTAGCGTGACGAATGGCTGAGCAAAAAGCCGATTCGAGATCGGTTTACCTGGTCGTCCTTGTTGGTGTGTCGGAGGAGATGTTTTAAGAAGTCCATGCGCGAGCACTTCCGCACCAGGATGAGGTCGGCGGAGCCATCGGCCAAGTGGGCAGAGGGCGACAGGCCTTGGGGGCTTCGGGGACAAGCGCAGCTCATGTTGGCGGCGTTGATGGCGATGAATTTGCCGCGTATCTCTGTCCAAGTGTCGCTCTCTGAATGGAAAGAAAATGACGGTTTTATGCTTGCCATCATTGACCTGTTTAAAGCAGTTAAAGGGTCATTGTATATTAAGTAGCGCCTCCAAGTGTAATTGTCAACTATCTTGCTGCTAAGGGTACACCCCTAAAACCCAAAACATTGTGAAAGGCAGGGCAATAAAATTGAAAGAAAAAGGTACAGTTTGGTCTTGTTGAGTCCCTGTTGTTTGTAATCTCCCTTTTGCTTTATAGCACTTCGATTGCACTACACCAGAGGTGTCCAAACTTTTCAGAAAGCGGGACAGATTTGGTGAGATGAAATGTGTGAGGGCCGAGGATCCAGCCTGGCATTCTTTGAAGAGTCTTTAATATATTAACCCTCTGTCAAAGGTTTGCAGTGCTTGGCAAACACCGTCGCGACCTCGTAGCTCGCCTTTGTAGCACATTCCTATGACTCGTAGTGTCTCGTGAAAATGCGCTGCTCTGCTGTTAAAAAAAGCTTTAAGTTCCTTCAACTTCTCACAGCAATCGTGTTCAATTAGCTTTTTGCAGTCAGCATGTTTGAAAACAGCCACAGCTTCTTGGCAAATAAGGCATACACAGTGGTTTCGTAATTTGGTAAAAAGATACTTAAATGTATTTCTTTTTTTTCTTTCCAATTTCAATTGGTCTTTGAAACGGCCGTCCTCACATTTAACTTTCCTTTTTTTATTTACAGTCGCCATGTTGGAAATGGGGTGGGCTGAAATTCTCACAGAAAGCCAAGAGCAAGGTGGCTAAAGGTCAACTGCCATCATCCTGTGAAATGGCGACATTTTTTTGTACATTACAGGTGAGCCACATATAATTATTTATGACAGAGGTCACACGCCAGTGAAAATTTGTTCGTGGGCCGCAACTGCCGTCGGGCCGGACTTTGGACATATCCTCACTACACAATACAACATCTTTTAGTCAAATACCACAGTGTCCATTTAAAAATATACATTAGCTTACCATTAGCATGATGTCTTATATTGTTTTTCATTTCCCTTAATCATTTCTCGACCTGCAACTATTTTTAAAAATGCATGTTTGTGTTTTTTTTTAAATCAATGCTGATTTTTTTTCAATTTAGTTATTTTTTACCACTAGGAGGCGTTAAATAATACAAACTCTCTCTTCAACTTGATTAGTTTAAAACTTGCTTATAATTTGTGTCGTAAAGCCTTTATCTTATATATGTAATTTTTACACATTTGAACATTTGTGGCAAATTAAGCCTTGGCAGTCATGACCCAAAATTGAGGTATTGATTTTATCATTCAGTCTTTGTATCACAATTTTTATCGATTTTAGACAATAAACCCAATAGGATACTTATTTATTCTTGATTTTAAAAAGACAGTAGTAATAAAAAACTTAATTCATTATAAAAAACTTTTTCATTTAAAATAATGAGCACAAAAACATGAACGATTATTAAACGTGCATTTTTAGCTGATATAATTGTCAGCCTTCTTGCTACTACGGGTATCCAAAAAGGCCGGGCAACAAAAACAGAATTAAAATGGTGCATTTTGGTCACAATTAGAATATCGTTTTTTATCTCCCTTGCGCTTTTTAGCACTGGTTTTTATTTGCTCTACACCATTACAGCAACATCTAGTGGTCAAATAATGTACACTGTCTCTTTAACTGAGATTTAATGGATAATTAGTTCATATAAACATGCCAAAAAATAAACTTATGTTTAAAAATCGTGACCAATTTGCTAAAATGAATTAACCTATTTCTAACTGTTATTGATAATAAGCCCAATTTGCGGGTACTTAAAGTTAAACTTTTAAATTCCTACCCTCAATTTCACAATTGAGAACATTTTTAATGTGGGTATGGAAAAATTCTCTTCCATACCCACTGGGCAGAAATTGATTGAAGAGGTTTAAAATTAGCAAATATATAAGCCCGTGTAACAAAAGATGTATTTACTTATTTTTGTTTTTTAGTAAAATGAGAAAATAATTCAACAAAATCAACAAAATGTATTTTATCATTTTTATAGTATAATCTTAAAAAGCTTCATTAAACAAAATAAATAATTTACTGTATTTTCCTGTACTACCCCATGAGTAGATAATTTGTGTATAAATGATGGGGCTGAAAACTAATTATATTGATGCATTTTATAATGATTGACCTAAACATTGGAAGAAAAATAAATATACTGAACATTGGCATGCTTTTTTGCAAAGATGGGCAATGTTGCGGTAGACTAATGTGTTTGAACTCACTGGTTGAACAACACCAATGATTCCTTCAGAATTCAGAAGGCAGTTCTCCATTTGGTTTAAAATGACGCAGAATCTCCACAGCGTACGCAGATCTGCTGAACTAACTAATAAAAAAAAAAATCTGCAATGCTCGAAGGACGCCAAAGTCGAACCGCGAGACGGCAAGGAAACGTTGTATTCATGTTTACACAGTAGGTTCACTCCATCAAATATTGCGTGGGCATCTTCTCGTAAAATCAACAATATTATTGACAAGTTTGTTGTCCCAGTTGGTGTGAACCTCGCCACTGACAAAAGTGTTCCAGACGGAAGAGCGAGCTCAGTTCGCATCTCTGACGACTAGCGTTCCTGGGAGAATTCCCCTCCACCCCCACTCCCCATTTCAGTTTGTTTGTTCAGTTGTCAGAGGCACTTATAGAAACGTGAAACGGCCCATTAAAGTCATTCTTCTGATCTGCTTTGCCGATGAAACAGCGTGGGCCTCTGTTCAGAACAATTACAATTAAAGGATAAAAACAGGAATACCATTCGGCGAAACTAATGAGTTTTTGTTATGAGCTTTATTGACTTAAACAAAAACTGTTCTTATCTTTCACAATATCCAGATTTGTGAATTATCAGTATACCTTTGACAGACACAAATGCAGAATTCTAAATATCCAAACTCCTAATTAGAGAAAAAAAAAACACACACATACCTGATCAGGATTTGCCAAGGGAATTTATTTATTTCGTTTTTTTATATTTTGTCGCACGATGGAATGGATAAAAGAACACTGGGGCCAAAGGAATGATTGTCCTTAGAAAATCAGCATGCATCAAACGAACTAAAATTGATCCGAAACGCTTCTTCACCAACCACATTTTACCAGTAACACTTATCGTGTTATTTTTTTAATTAAAAAAGAAACATTTATATTATGAATTTTATTTCAAGGTTTACATAATTTCAAAGGCTTTTTTATTTTGATTATGAATTGATATGAATTGTAGTTGTTTATTGTCATAGTACTCCTCCCCACTCCCTTTGGACAACAAAAAATGCTAGCACTTCATTTTAAGATATATATTGTTATACCTCGTTCATCACGGATAACGGGAACCAGAATTGCTCCCCCCCCCCGTAATAACAGAAAATCCCCAA
Organism: Urocampus carinirostris; assembly: GCF_059441175.1. Taxonomy (NCBI): domain Eukaryota; kingdom Metazoa; phylum Chordata; class Actinopteri; order Syngnathiformes; family Syngnathidae; genus Urocampus; species Urocampus carinirostris. The sequence goes on along the minus strand of NC_142359.1, from coordinate 32,748,864 downwards.
AGTACCCCTGGGAATAGTCGATCACGGCCACACAGGTGCTTTTACTTTTAAGTGGAAAGACTTCCTGTGCGGAGTTTGTATGTTCTCCCCGTGCTTGCGTGGGTTTCCTCCGGGCACTCAGGTTTCCTCCCACGTTCCAAAAACATGCATTTCAGGTGAATTGGCCGGTCCAAATTGTCCCTAGGTGTGAATGAGCGAATGCATTGTCTGTCCCTGTGTGCCCTGCGATTGGCTGGCAACCAGTTCAGGGTGTCCCCTGCCCACTGCCCGGAGATGGCTGGGATGGGCTCCAGCCCCCCCGTGACCCTAATGAGGATAAGCGGTACGGCTGATGAGATGAGATGAGAATTGAAAAAAGAGCCAGCACAAATGACGCAAATTTTCTCACTGGGCGCCTGCTCTCAAAAACAGTCAACGAGAGATAATGGGACGCAGCCAAAAAGTGCAGTTGGTTTTAGGGTGGTTACAAAGGCACACTTCAGTGGCCCAAACCAAATTAAAAGTACTCTGCCAGGCCAAGCTCCCAGGAACAGTCAGTCGGGGATAAGCGAACGCAGCCACGATGTGCATTTTATTTTAGGCAGGACAAAATGGTAAAGCTCCCGTAACTCTTTTAACACTTCACGCTCGCAGCAATATGGAATCCGGGACAATGTATTGTGGCAGCGTGACTGCAATTTAGTTTTGGTACCATGGCGACAAAAAAGAATGTTAAAAAAAATAGCTAAATTTGAAAAACAAAAGAGCTACCATACTTGATACAAATTTTCTGTCCCGCACCCTGCTCTCAGCAGTAGTCAACTAAGGATAATGGATCGTGGCCAAAAAAAGGTAATTCATTTTAGGTCGACCTCAATAACACGCTTCAACGGCCTGGACCATAAGATGCTCTCAGCAAAAGTTGATCGGGTTCAATGGATTGCGGTCACAACCGTGCATTTCATTGTAGGTGGGCCAGAGTGGCTAGCCTCCCGACAAATGTCACTTCTGCTGGTCCCTGTTCACAGCCATATAAGAATGGGGACAATGGATTGCGGCCACACAAATGCATTTCTTTATAGGCGGAAATAACAGTAAAAAAGAGCTGCTACGCTCCACAAAAGTTTGTTCTGCCGTTCCCTGCTTGCAGCAAAATGAGATTTAGCATAATTGATCAGTACAGTTTCACTTTTTGGTGGACAGCACTGCAAAAAAAGAGCCACCATGCCTGACGAAAATTCCTTAGTGCCATGTTTATCACTGATGCACTAATTCTGCAAAGTAAGTACATATGCAATGACAGTATATATATTCATTTTCCCATGAATTACATTTAATGCTTTAATAAATTAGAAATCAATTAACCAAAGTAGGGTGTTTTTGTGCTGAGATCTTCCGAAAAGAAAAGAAAAATTAACAAACTTTTCCATATTTTGTTTTTTTTCCCTCATGTAATACTTGCACAAGTTGTGCTTGTGTTTGGGATCTTTCTTGCTCCCAACCTATCACAACCTTTATTTTTCAGTTCCTGTAACTTTTTTTTCCCATCAAAACAGCGCCAATGTCTTATCCTGTCATCTGCTTCCCCTTCGCTCGGAGCCTGGCGGGTTCCCACCCGACTCAAATGTCAAGGAACCGGCGTACAAATAGAAAAACAAGCGAATAAGGAGGGCGCTTAGTTTTCATGTATTATTTCAAGATTTACCTGAGTGTGTGCATCCATGATGGCGCTCCCGTAACGAGGTCTTTTGGCAGACGCGGCACCTGCAACACAAACATGACCTGCTTTTGCGTTCTCAGCTTGACGTTTAACAAGCCTATCTGATGCTCTGAGTAGATCACCGAGTTTTCAGTTGGCAACCTTAAAATACAAATGTATGGATAGTAGGATAGCTATGTCCTGGAGTATGGGCATTTCTATACATAAACAATTACAATAAATAGTGCTTCTGTAATCCCACGCTTTATACTCCGCAGCCTTTCTGCATCGTTGGTTAAAAAGAAAAATTTGCGATTCATTATCCCTAAACGCTTTGGCCGGCAGAGTGCATTTTCTATTTTAATTTGTATTAATTATTTTATTTATTATTTTATTCATTTATTTATTTCCTGTCGCTACACATGCTTGTCAATATATATATACATATATATATATATATATATATATATATATATATATATATATATATATATATATATATATATATATATATATATATATATACATACATACATATACAGTGACTTGCAAAACTATTTGGCCCCCTTGAACTTTGTGACTTTTTGCCACATTTCAGAATTCAAACATAAAGATATAGAACTGTAATTTCTTGTGAAAAATCAAAAATAAGTGGGACACAATCATGAAGTGGAACACACTTTATTGGATATTTTAAACTTTTTTAACAAATAAAAAACAAAAAAGTGGGTGTGCAAAATTATTCAGCCCCATTGAGTTAATTCTTTGTAGCACCACCTTTTGCTGCGATTACAGCTTCAAGTCACTTGCAAAACCTCTCGAGCCTATTGAGGTTGGATGGAAAGCGTTTGTGAACAGCAGTTTTCAGTTCTTTCCACAGATTCTCAATTGGATTGAGGTCTGGACTTTGACTTGGCTATTCTAACACCTAGATATGGTTTTGGTGAACCATTCTTTTGTAGGTTTTGCTTTATGTTTTGAATCATTGTCTTGTTGGATGACAAATCTCCGTTCCAGTTTCGGGTCTTTTGCGAACTCCATCAAGTTTTCTTCCACAATGGTCATGTATTTGGCTCCATCCATCTTCCCATCAATTTTTAACCATCTTCCCTGTTCCTGCTGAAGAGAAGCAGGCCCAAACCATGATGCTGTCACCACCATGTTTGTCTGTGGAGATTGTGTGTAGAGGGTGATGAGCTGTGCATAACATAATGTTTTGCATTGTTGCCCAAAAGTTCGATTTTGGTCTCATCTGACCAGAGCACCTTCTTCCAATTATTTTGTGTGTCCACTAGGTGGCTTGTGGCAAACTTTAAACAACACTTTTATGGATATCTTTAAGAAATGGCTTCCTTCCTGCCACTCTTCCATAAAAGCCAGATTTGTGCAATATACGACTGATTGTTGTCCTATGGACAGATTCTCCCACCTCAACTGTAGACCTCTACAGTTCATCCAAAGTGATCATGGGCCTCTTGGCTGCATCTCTGATCAATTTTCTCCTTGTATCAGCTGAAAGTTTAGGGGGACGGCCCAATCTTGGTAGATTTGCAGTGGTCTGATACTCCTTCCATTTCAATATTATTGCTTGCACAGTGCTCCTTGGGATGTTTAAAGCTTGGTAAGTCCTTCTGTATACAAATCCAGCTTTAAATTTCTCCACAACAGTATCTCGGACCTGCCTGGTGTGTTCCTCGTTCTTCATGATGCTCTTTGCGCTTTGAACAGACCGCTGAGACTATCACAGTGCAGGTGCATTCATATAGAGACTTGATTACACACAGGTGGATTACATTTATCATCATTAGTCATTTAGATCAACATAGAATCATTCAGAGATCCTCACTGAACTTCTGGACAGAGTTTGCTGCACTTAAACTAAAGGGGCTGAATAATTTTGCACACCCACTTTTTCGTTTTTTATTTGTTAAAAAAATAGTTTAAAATATCCAATGAAGTGTGTTCCACTTAAGGATTGTGTCCTACTTATTTTCGATGCGTCACAAAAAATTACAGTTTTATAACTTGATGTTTGAATTCTGAAATGTGGCAAAAATTCACAAAGTTCAAGGGGGCCAAATAGTTTTGCAAGCCACTGTATATATATATATATATATATATATATATATATATATATATATATATATATATATATATATATATATATATATATATATATATATATATATATATATATATATATATATATATATATATATATATATATATATATATGATGTATTTTATATTTTTATATTTTATGTTCTGTTTACATTGGTAACCCCAGCTGAGGAAAAACAAAAATGCAAAATCCCATTTTAGCCTTTAGTCTCCATGTTACATTGTGTTTTCTTGTGCCTTCACATCGCTTTCTAGAGCCTTGGCAGAAGTCTGTCCTCCCCTGATTATCCTTGCCACTATTTTGTGTTGTGTTTCTTCTGCCGCCATTTATTTACCCGGCCCGGCACTGCTCCTTGTCCCTGGGGTTCCCCACATCGTCCTCAGCAGCAACGAACGAGACGGTGCCTTCGTAATAGTTGTGACTCAGAAAGGTCTTTACTCCTGAAAGGAAAATGAAGAACGAGCCTTGAGAATTGACAGCAATAGCTTTCTGTCTGCTTTGTTTGGACCTGAAAAGACAATTTTGACTCGCTAATTGCGTCGTTTGGACAAATTCATAATAGCATGAGCACCCGCATTGTGTTAATCTGTCTCACTTATCGTTTTATGTCTACAAAGGATGTTGAATTGTATTTTTGGAATCCAAAAAGTTTTATAATGATTCCAAATTTGCAGTAGAAGAAGTTGTATTATGTGTTGTTTTTTTTTCACGTAGAAATGTGGTTATGTGATTGTTATCAAGATTAGAGTGGAAAAGTAATGAATTAGCATGTTAGGTGAGAGTATCTGGTTGTCAATAAGGTCAGCATACCATTAAATTCACTGTAAGTAAACCTTGGTTTGGTGAAAAAAATCATCCATCCATTTGCACCGCTTATCCTCAATAGGGTCTCGGTGGTGCTGGAGCCCATCCCATTTTTGGGCAGTGGGTATGGGACATCCTGAACTTGTTGCCACCCAGTCGCAGGGCACACAGAGACAGAAAACTCACTCGCTCATTCACACCTAGGGCCAATTTTAATGCTAATTTTAACTTCAGCAGGCTGAGACGGGGGGTCCCAGAAAATAATGTATCTAATTAAATCTTAAAGATTACAAAATAATAGATCAGCCCTGAAGAGTGCTTATAGCAAAACAACAACATGATTGGCTGATAGCAACAATGATGTAATAGTCAAAACAATGAACAACACTGCGTCAAAATAAGGAACTGGCATCACATTAAATCACCTTTGTTTTTGTCCAATATTAGAAAGAGGATACATTTATCAATAAAAGAGCATATCTGAAATTCGAGAGGTATCTAATTTCTAACAAGGCATAAATTTAAATAGTGCATTTTTAAATTCAAATTTGAATGGCTGCACAATTAGCATAAAAGCAAAAAAAGCCAGCATTAGTGGCTAGTAGCTGTGTCCACAATGCTAGTATTAGTGGCTAAGGTCCAACCAGTCAACCTTAAGTGACTAAAAAGTGTACAGGTCAAGCTTTTCCCTCTAAAATGCATTTTTTCCTTTTTGGGATTTAATTAAACATGTGTAAAAACAAAAGTCTAACCTTAAGAGCTCTAAATCTGATGCCTGAATTCCCATTTGCACTTCTAATTTGGATGATTTGATTGCTCATTTGTAGTAATTGCTCAATCTCAAAGATACAATATATTTCTTCAAGATGTATATCTTTTAGTTGACTTTTTCACTGCTGGTTCTGCTATGTTTTCCACTGATCAATTTCTACCAGTGGAAAATTGTGCCATAAACCAGAGCAAAAGTATGTCCTTAAGAATCTAGTGCGGCATGTTAAGAGAGAGAGAGACAGAAGGACTAAGAAGAACAATGTATGGTTGACAAGAGCCATCCATTATCCATTATCTGCACCGCTTATCCTCATTAGGGTCGCGGGGGTGCTGGAGCCAATCTCAGCTATCTCCGGGTAGTGGGCAGGGGACACCGTGATCTGGTCGCTAGCCAGTCGCAGGGCAGACAGGACAACTCACTCGCTTATTCACACCTAGGGACAATTTGGACTGATCAATTAACCTGACATGCATGTTTTTCGAATGTGGGAGGAGACTGTAGTGCCCGGAGGAAACCCACGCAAGCACGGGGAGGACATACAATCCCCACACAGGAAGGTTCGATCTCATGACCTCAGAACTGTGCCGCACACGCGCTAACCACTCAACCTCCGCGCCGGCAAGAGCCAAAGAAGAGAGAATATTTTTCAGAAATATTTGTTTTGTTTTTTAATAAATACATTTTTAGTTGGGCAGCACGGCGGCGCAGTGGTTAGCGCTTGTGCGGCACAGTTCATGTCATGGGAACCTGTCCTGGGTTCAAATCCAGCTCCAGACTTCCTGTGCGGAGTTTGTATGTTCTCCCCGTGCTTGCGTGGGTTTCCTCCGGGCACTCCGGTTTCCTCCCACATTCCAAAGACATGCATTTCAGGTGAATTGGCCGGTCCAAATTGTCCCTAGGTGTGATTGAGCGAATGAGTTGTCTGTCCCTGTGTGCCCTGCGATTGGCTGGCAACCAGTTCAGGGTGTCCCCTGCCCACTGCCCGGAGATGGCTGGGATGGGCTCCAGCCCCCCCGCGACCCTAATGAGGATAAGCAGTACAGCTAATGAGATGAGATGAGACATTTTTAGTTTAGTATCCACACATCACTTTAGTAAATATTTAGATAAACATATATATATATATATATTTTTAAATCAGCAAGAGAGAAGCCTGGCCCGATCCAAACATAAGAATCAATCTATTAGGCCGGACTCTGTGGCTGATATTTGGGTTGAGCCTAAAACGTCTGGACTCGGGTTGGCCTAAAGATCTTACCTCTGATTTACATGTATTTCTAATGTTATTTAATCATATTTACGGACATTGCACGTATGTAGTACTTACCATGTTATTTTGTTATTTTAATGTACTTATCTGGGGGACCGTGGGTACTGAACACACTGGCTTCACATTGCCCTAGGTTTCGATCCACGCATACGACAATTTCACTTTGTGGTTCCCACCTTAAACTGGATTAATGTTGTATTCCGGAGTTTTACTCGAAAACACAATTCCAATTGAATCTAAGTTTTAGTACCGGACAGGTCGTATCGAGCCGGGCCCAACCATCGCTGTCTCTCGCTGTCCGTCTGAATGTCGCCGTAGAATCCGTAGCCCAGCAGGGACACAAAGAACCTAAGAAACGTGTCTTTGTGGTGCACTGAACACACGTCCATAGGTTGGGAGTCACCTGTTTATAAAGACAATGGCCAGGGTTGCGAGGGTTACGTTAAAAATGTAATCCGCTACAGTTACTAGTTACTTGTTGAAAATATGTAATCAGTAAAGTAATCTGAATACTATAATATTGCAGTCATGCATACTTGTCAACCTGTATGGTTTTGCCGTACAAAGTACGTTTTTTATGCATCTTAAGACGAGTACGACGTACAAGGAAATCTGTACGGAAAAACGCAAATTTGTCAATGATGGGTACCACTCGGTATACACCGACTATCACGAAACGAGTTCGCTGCGGAAGCCTCTATCTCGGTATCGTTCTTTTCGTTGCAAACGAAGGGAGCGGTTTGATGCTAATGTGCGCATGCGTCTACCGCCTGCGAATTTCCCATCATGCATCATTCCCCCCCCCAAAAAAATAGTGTACAATTATTTTTTATTTTGTACGGGAACATACGACAGTTTTTACGGGCATGGAGCCGTGGAGGTTGACAGGTATGGTAATGGGACTTGATTACTTGCAATTAAAACTCCAATACCAGATAGACTAATAAAAGACAAAATGAGCATAATATAAATAAAATTGAGAAAACTTTGTCTAAGGTAATTGAACAATGTACCGGAAACCTTTAAAAGGTATTGGAGGAAACCAAGTTTAGGTAGTAGCCTGTAGCCCTACTAAAAATGCTCCAATTTGAACCACGTGGTATTAATTATTAATCACAAATAAACATTTTCTCTTTTACAAGTCAGACCAAATATACTCTTTTAGTTCACTTTAAGTGAACCAGGTGGTGATCTCGTATACTGCGGCATCCGCAGAAATTACGTTTCTGTAGCCATGGCATATGTCTATGCTGCAATATGCGCTAGATCTTTCTGAATTACAATCGACACGATTCATCTGACTGTTCCTTATGTATATGTATATTAACTTTTAAATAAAATAGTACTCCTGCGAAGTAAGACTTTCATCCATCCATTCATCCATTATCTGCAAGGCTTATCCTCAGCAGGGTTGCAGGGGTGATGGAGCTCATCCCAGCCATCTTCGGGCAGTGGGCAGGGGACACCCTGAACTGGTTACCAGCCTGTCGCAGGGCACACAGAGTCAGACAACTCACTCGCTCATTCACACCTAGGGACAATTTGGACCGGCCAATTGACCTGACATGCATGTTTTTGGAATGTGGGAGGAAACCGCAGTGCGCAGGGGTAACCCACGCAAGCACGGGGAGAACATGCAAACTCCACACAGGAAGGTTTGATCCCATGACCTTAGAACTATGCGGCACACACGCTAACCACTGTGTTGCCATGCTGCCTCAAAGTAAAACTTATTTTTACTTAACTTACCTGTAACTTGACTGCGTCTTTTTTTCTGTAACTGTAACGGAATACAACTTCATTTTTTTTGGTAGACGTGTTCCGTTACACGCCAGGCATGGTAACAACAATTTGATAGAAGACTAAGCGAACAAAATACTTTTCGGTCCTACCCACCTACAATGATGTGCAAAGCAGATGTAACCGGATCGGTTGTTCCCACTGTGGCAAAGCAGATGCAGTCAGTGGATCCTGTTCATAATACACAAAAGGGGAACATGACTAATTACACAATGAAATCTTTTTAGTCCCTCAAAATGTCTGCATCCTTGCAGTTGTTTGAGTTGCTAGGTAACTAGCCCCACTCGTGTGAAAAAGATTTAAAGTCTCACTTTCATGAGAAAAGTTCAAATTTGAAGGGTGAAACGTTGGAAGGTTGTGTTACCCATTTGTTAAGCTGCCATATGTTCATATTAAAAGAAATTACGCCTAAGATAATTAATGCGTAATAGCAGTATGCTTGAAAAAGTTCTCCTTGAGTAAAATTAAATGTATGGTTGTTTTTTTTAAATAACCTTGGGCCATTGAAAGGTACCTTCGAATTACAGTGCTAGATTTCATTTATCAAAACAGCTCTTGCAGTAGTCTGTATAGCCTTTTGAAAATTCTTGTGATGAAGGGCTATCAAATAAACTTCACAATTGTTCTAGAGCAGGGGTCAGCAACCCTTTCGGTGTGGAGTGCCACTTTCAAATTTCCTTGTAAATCAGCCACACCAAGATCAATGACTCGCGCAACATTTTTTTTTTTACATCTAACAGAGCTGTAATTTTACCCCAGTCCGAATATACAACATGGATATACATTGAAATAGTATAACTGACCAATTTATCCTCCACTCTTCTTGTTCATCAATAAACAAAAAAATGAATGTGAGCAACATGTGGAAAGGCCTGTAGACATCCATGACTTCAACTTTTATCACAAGAGTCAACCAGGATCAACGATTCTTCATCAACAATGAACTACAATCAAAAACAAGTGATATGGACAGCTACCATACCATTCATCAATTGCAGAAAACATCAAAACATGAAAATATGTGAAACAGAAATGCCAACTGATTTGGTCGCAGATTTAAATTGTTTTCCGTGATTTGCTATGCATTGAGCAATGTGAACTTCAGTGGTGGTGTTTTTAGCAGTGACAAAGGGTGTCAGGGTCTGTGTATGTTGGCCGTACCTGGACACAGCGCATTTTCAGACTCATCCTTGAATTCATGTTCATGTTTCGTCTCGTGATGATTTCAACACTTGATGTGTGACGTACAACACTCTCGAGGCATAATGCACAAACAGCACGGTCATTTTTTTGCACAAAACCCCAGTCTTTCTTTCCATCTCTCTAGCCCCCTTATATCTATCCTCTCTTTTTTATATTTATATTTATATTTATATATATTTGAAGGAGCTTAATATTTCTGATATGTCATCTTATTTGTCAGCATCATTGCCCCCTTTTAAAACATTTTATATAGTATATACATTTCAATCAGCTTTCTTATACCATTTTGTTTTGAATTAATTTTGAAATAGACAGTCTTATACTGAGTCAGAATCAGTGCATTTGACATTAAATATTTCCACATGAAAGGTATACCCCTTTCACCCTTTCCCCGAATCATCATTTTGAGCAGCTTTTGATCATCCTCAAGTGGCAAAATGAAGCTAGTGGAAAAAGAAAAGAGGAATAAAGGATTGGTACATGGCAGACGGAACATTGTGAGCTTGTGCAAGTTAGCGTAACAGCGGAGATCAGGCCCATCTTTCAGCGCTGAGATGAAGAGGAACTACTTTTTATCACTCGTCCGACCTCCAAGCGTCTTTATCACAAGCCGGCATTTCCCATTTCCCACTTGTGGTCGTCTCGCATCAAATTTGATTATATTTTAGACAAAGGCGGCAAAAGAGCTAACACCCTATATTCTAAATTTGATGTTTTTCGGCTCCTCTTCACAGCATTTTCCCCACTATACACCAACTGATTTTTTTTTCTCCCATCAGCAAAATCTTTAAATAAGGTTTGTGCGCATGAAGAGTTCTGTCGCTGGAATGCTTGTCTGCGATTGATCGACAATATACAAACTGTTGGTGTGCTATTGATTCGCGTCACCGCATCATGAAAAAGCCAGTAAGCTTGCTATTGACCAAACTACTTCCCCCAATGCCTGTCACACCATTAAGTTCAGAATCTTGTGTGCTATTTGAAGACTGTGCATCAGGAATTCAATACTCTATTTTCAGTACTCTATTCATTAGCTATAGGTTCCAAATCTAGCAGTCATGCAAAATACAATATGACCATGAAAAAAAATTTGGGGCTACATAAAAATACAAATAAGGCACGCAAATTTGCACCCTCGCTAAGTTGCATGGCCATGAGGAATCGACGATTAGACAAAAATAAGTACAAATCACATTTATCTATTGTTTTGTCTGTTCCCTATCATTCTTATTTACAAGGCTCATACATCGTTTTCATAGCTAAATTCAAGCACTTTTTAAGGACTTGCAAAGCCAATTTTCCAATTTTTCCAGTACCACTAAAAGTGGAAATCCGGTAAAAATCATGTATTTTGCAGAGTAACAAATATATCTGTGATTCACATATGCAATTTGTATTCCTGTGCATTTATTGAGAAATATGATTTTCATATCTTGAGTAACTCATCTGGAGGGACGAAAGCACTACCAACTTGGGTGCCGAGGTGCTTAACTTGTTTGGGTGTTTCGGCATTTGGGTTGGCCGTGGTCAAATTTTGTGTGTGTTTTTTTTCTACTGTTTTAGTATTTTTCTTTTCTTTGTTTTTGTGTATGTGTTTGTCTTGCTGTCGGTTATCCCTCTCGAGGGATATGACCAAGGTAGATAGATAGATGGATATAGTAAATCAGAGGAGGATATGCAATAAAAAGGCGAAGCCACCATAAAGCAGTGTCTGCGTCATTTTTAGGCAGACTTGGTGAGAAATATGGCAAAGGTATCAAGCATTTACGAGCACTTCACCCAAAAACCCAATCTTTGAAAACCCATGTAGGGATGATGCCTTCAGTTGACCTCACCCACAAACTGCTCCTACAGGAAGTGACTGGACTCTTCAGCAGTGTAATAAAAATTTGAAAATCTCCGACTGTCCATTTGTAACCAAAAGATTAATGATCTGCATCTGTGTGTCATGTTCATGCCAGGAATTATTTCACTGCATGTCTAAAATGAAATGTTCCCATTATCAACAATTGTTATAATTAACCCGGTTGGGTTTGTGTGAATCAATCTTAATAAAATATCAAACTCATATCTTCAGATCAGTGGGTAAAATAAATATTTACTTAAATAAATTATTGACCCACATATTCCACATAATAATTATTTTTTCTATTGTATAAAGTATTGCTTCATTGTATTCACTATTTTGCAGACGTTTTTCCAATGTTTTTTAAACGTTATATACGTATATTTCAATTTTTTTTAATGGAATTTGAGATTAGTTTTACATGAAAGTGACAATTGATTTCATTTTATCATAATAAAAAAAAAATGCTCTCAAAATAACTTGAATGAAATATCGAGAGGTAATGAACAAAAAAATAATTCGGGATCTGCTTCTATTGAATATATAGTATTTAATATAGTTTGTAACCACATTCAGGACTTTCTACTAAATAAATTGTGGTCCATTATTTGTCCATTGTACGTCAATGCTCCTAGTAAAGTTGAAGCAATAATCATTGCTTTGTCATATTTTAATTTGAACATAATGTAAAAAAAAGCTTGAAAACAACAAAGATTATTTTAATATTTAAATGAATATTTTCAAGTCCATGTTGAAGCTTCTTTACCACATTTATCATATTAGCACCCACTAACCTAACTCTTAGCAAACAAAAATCTGATTTGAATGCAGATATAAAAAGCTAGTAAAAATCCAAAAAAGTGAGTGCTAGGAAATTATTCTCCTTTGCAGTGCAAAGTAGGTAGAAACATTTAAAAAAGGAGCAAAAGAAAAAAAAAGTATTGATTGCAAGTAAACAATCACGCTGTGCCCATGTCAGCCCCCACGCTTTGCATCTTCATTTTTGTGGAAATATTGCCAAAATACCCCTCGACTTGATCTCATTTACGATACCTGGAGTGATTGACCCTATTCTAGCCTGCGGCCAAATTCCTGGTCTGTTGCCGTGGTGACCATCTCCACCGCAAGGCAAAATCAGCGGGGCTCAAGTTCTTTCGCTGTCATCTGAGAGTGAAGCACAGTGGTGCCGATCACAAAGCCACGGAAAAATTGAAGCAGTGTTTCATTGCAATCATTTCCGAGGGAGGTTATATTCTTGTTGCAAAAAAAAAAAAAAAAACAGCAAAGTGGAGGACGAACCAGAGAATCTTGCATCCACGAAGGAGATTCGGGAGGTTCTGGCTAAATCTGAGTAAGTTGCTGCTCATTGAAAAAGTGGCAACTGGTCATGAAACAGCTCTCTTTAATGCCATTTGACTTACAAATGTCCTTGGATAAGTTTTTTTTCAAAGGACATGTAGAAAGTAATAGTATTGCGAGTCCAGCAAACAGGGTAAAAGAAAATGCTTAATGAAAACTGAAACAGGCAAAAAAAAAATTGTGCTGTAAAAAATGCTTGTTTGCGTCCATTTAAAGTTACACTGACTTTGTTTATAATGTAAAGTAAGTGCTTATGTATTATCAAAAGTAGGACACCATCAACTTTTGGGAGGTTGGGAACAGGAAAATTAATTTTTAAATACTGTATTTCATATCAAAAAAATTTGCTCATTACATGAACAATTCCAGCTCCGAGCATGATCGTGGAACGAATTAAGCTTGTATGTAGTTTTATCACTGTAGTTGTGTAGGGAATGTCCCCCCTACTCACCTGCCGGGATGATCCCGATTCGCAGAGAACTCGGCACCAGACGAGCTTCGGGCTGGTTTGGGTCTATGCCGTGCTCCCTTTGGGTTCTGGAGACCAAGCCGTGCAGGATCTCGCTGAACATCCCGTCTCCACCCACACACACCACTCTAAATGAATGGAAACGCCACATTTGGCATGTTAGCTTATTTGAATTTTTCATATTTCATTCGTCATTTGCATTTTGTTGATGTAAGAATGTTATCCAGTGGGGGGTCAGGGGGGTCGGCTGGCCCCGTGCAGCATTGCTGGGTTGGGGTTGACTGGCCATCAGTGGCTCTGCTAGCCTGGTTCTACGGCAGTTGCTGCTGTCTGTGGTGGGATTGGCCGTCCCAGGTGCCACTGGGGCCTTAGGTAGTTAGTTGGGTAGAGGGGTGGGGGGATGCTGCCCTATTGGGCCGTACACCTTTGTTGATTTTGATGTGGGATTTTTGCATGTTCAGCTCTATCGCCACACTAGCACTGACCATGATTCGGGAGAATAATCCCCCTAAACTTAGTCAGATGATATGCTGGTGTTTGTGGCTAATAATCTGTCTTGGCATATTTCATTCTTATTTTTCTTTTGGTTTTCTTTAGAAGATAGGAACTGAGTGCAACTGGAATTGAGGCAATTCATTAAGGGAAAACCAAAAACAAATATGTACTGTAAAAAACTGGAGCAGATAATGATCCCCTCCCTCTGGAAACTGGGTCGCAGGGCAATTTTCCAGCCTGACAAGAACCCCAAATACACTTCTAAGATGATCAAGGATATTCTAAAGGGGCTAAGAGTAAATGAGATGGACTGGCCAAGCGTGTCTCCAGATCTAGATCCAATAGAACATCTTTGAGGCATTCTCAACCGGGAGGTGGAGAAGCACAAGATCTTGAATATCCCCCAGCTCAGTCATGTTGTCATGCAGGAGTGGAAGAGCATTCTAGTGGCTCTGGTGAAATCCAAGGCCAAGAGGATTAAAGTGGTTCTGCAAAATTATGGTGGCCACACAAATTATTGAACTACAGGAACTTTTTACTTAATGGTGCACAGTTCTACAAAAATTAAAATGGTAAGTCTTATTATACTTTAAATTCAATGCACCTTGCAGTATAGTGTGCCTTATTTATGAATAATATATGACAAAAGACTATTTTTGGGGGGAGTGCTTTATATTCCGGAGTGCCTTACAGCAAAATACGGTAATTAAAAACAAAAAACAAAAAAAAAAACTACTGAAATGGTAGAATCATCAAATTATCCCCAAACTCACCCATCATACTTATCCAGATCAGCTTCTGTCTTTAAATGATCTCTGGCATGATTGGCCCGCTCCGTGACTACAGAAACAAATAAGAGTCATTTTCTATTAGCTCGATGACAACCAAAAAGTCAATAACCAACCGGCAAGAAAAAGTACTGCAATTTGAAGTATTTACTGGACTTCTGTTGCACAGATTGATGAATAGCGGATACTAAAAAAAACCTCATCTGAGCGCCGTACATCAAAACCCAGCCCGGAAAAAGAACCCCAAAATAAAAATCCAACTGTAAATCTGCGCGGCACCCATATAACAACAACCCGGATAAAAGACTTCCGAGCGGCTGCCGGTACTCTGGAGTACACTGTATTCACTCTGATGGCCCATCAATAGTGTAGCGGCTGCAAACACTTATTGAATAATAGATGTGTTTGGATAGCCCAGCTTATCAGCTATCAGCGCCCTCCATTAAGGCGCCCTGCGTGATTAATGACCGATCATATTCTCGCAAGCCTCTTCACGCCGACACGGGCACCCGTCAGAGTCGTTTTTTTTTTATTGAAATGTTGAAGGTACACCTTCGACGGGGACCCACCAATCACGTCGGTGCTGATGCAGGCGCGGCAAAACAGCGGCGCCACCTTCTGATCGTAAATGTGCTTCCCTTGCCGCTTCCCGCCGTAGGGATTGATGTACACTAGGAGACTCTTGGGACGATTGGCTGTGGAGAGAATATTGAAGATTATTTTCTTGAGTGAACCTTGACATCAGTTTGATGAAGTTTTCATTAGGAAGAGAACCTTCCGGAGGAATAATGAAGCAATAGGGAGGCACTGCATCATTTGGCGATAAAGCCGCCGAAAGCGCCCGTACGGAAAATGCTAAATGGCTTGTTTATGCCGTTCTCGAAAATGAGCTACGACCATTGCAAATGAACAGATCGGGAATGGGGGCATGCCAATACGAAAACGGAATCCAATCAAGCGAGTAAACATTGGAAATGTTCTTGCACAGAGGTTCTTAATGTGATTATGGCGCCAGAAAACGATTCAATGGTAGAGCACTCGGAGCGTGGAATTCTGCCAAATCTTGTCACCTGCAAAACGAATGAATGAACATTAATGATCGGTTGTCTTGGAAGTTGCAAATGAATATGGGTTGGAAAAGGGGGATGGAAATGTTGCCTTGTTGTGCCCTACCCCATTTTTATATGGGTTTATTGCATGCTAGGCTCTTCCAACATACCAGCACATACCATTATTCGGGAGTACAGTTGTACCACTTGATACAAGTACTTCCAAACACGAGGATTTTGGTGTTTGAGGTTTTTTTTTTGCAACAGAAATTTTGCTGGCTATATGATGGAAAATCCAGGTCACAAATAGTCCCAGAGGCTACCACTAGAGTCAGGTGAATTCCATTCACGACAAAATTATCAAAAAGTGTTTCATGGCAAAAGCGTGAAAAAAAGATTTCTGAAATTACTACACGTGTCATACAGAGCTTTTTTTTGTTCTTGCTGCCTAAAATGAACAGCAACCACAATCCATTATCTCTGGTTTAACATCAGAGGTGATGTTAAAGATGAGGAGGGGCACTCTACGGATTTCTCATACTGTGGGGGTCTCTTTTTCTCATTTACTGCAATACACAAGGGATTACAGTACAACAGTACAATTAATTATCCGTCAAACACGACAAGTTGTCCGGTCCTGATGCAGCAAAGCAGCCCCGATTAAGGTCAGTGTTCATGACTTCACTGTAAGGGGCCAGTCACACAGCCGTTTGCGGCTGAATCACGGCCAGAAATTTCTGCCTGTGAGGCGGACACTATTGGACGCTTTGAGATCGCCATACAGACGAGATACAGCAGTGCTTAACACCCGGTCGGAAATTCGCGCGCGGGTGGCAGCGCGTAAAAGTATTGCGCTGCTCAATTCTTTAGAGCGCGGGTACACAGCCTTTCACGGGCGTATCGGGGCTGAACCACGGCCAGAAATTTCTGGCCGTGAAGTAGACGCTGTTGGGCGCTGTTGGACGCTTTGAGACCGCCATATAGACGAGATACAGCAGTGCTTTACTCGCGGTCGGAAATTCACAAGCGGTTGGCCGCGCGAAAAAGTTTTGAGCTGCTCAAAACTTTGAGCACGTGTTAACCGCGGGCGGCACACGAGGTAATGACGCGGAAATGACGCGGAACCACGTGCTCTGGCCGCGGCCAGGGCGTGGTTACACATGGGTAGGACGGGAAATTTCAGCGGGTAATCGTGGGTGGAGCATGGTAATAGCATGTTCTGCGCCTGTATCGCGGTGTTATTACGTGAAATTAGCGTGTTACGCGTGTGACGGTCAAACGCCTTTCTCCGCGTATATACAGCGCGATTTGCCGAGCACACGTCAGTTGTGCTCGAGACGTCAAGGGGTGAACATGGATCCCCGTCACCGTAGTGACCTCGTCTTAATCCATTATTATTTCTTGACATTTCTTTTCATTTCATAACAAGATAATAAAATAAAAATGAAAAACTATTACAATAATAACATATTGACTTCTTCGGTGCCATAGCTTGAAATCTTGATCTTCACGGGACTGTGTCTTGAGCGGTTATGATTTCTACAGCCCAGTGTTATGCCGAGAAATACATCCCTGCCGAGATTTGCATCCCCTCGCTACTACAACCACTTTTACCTCGTTTTATCTCACTTTCATATCACTTTTAGGGAATGTAATGGCGAACATATAACCAAAACCACTTCGTCTTGCATTTGTTGGGAATGTAATACAACTTAAACCATTCCGTCTAGGAGTCGGATTTGGGCACAACACCGGCTCGGGAGCTTTTATACCCGTGGTCCACACGAGAAAATGACGCGGAAATGACGCAATGAGGAAGCGGAACAGTCGCCGGCGTCTGTTTTGCGGGCATACCACCGATGAACAGCGTGTTGGCCAATTTTGCGCATTTTCCATCGCGGGCAACCACGGGCAAAAAAAACCCGCAAAATTTTAGCCGTGATTCAGCCGCAAACGGCTGTGTGACCGGCCCCTAAGAAAGACACCGGCTATTAATAAAATCCATGGGAGAGTTCCCAGGCAAAAACCCCTGCTGTCACAAAAGAACACAGAGTCACGATCAAAAAGCTTCTTTCTTATCCTCAACACTTTTGGAGAAATATTTGGTGGACTGATGAGTCAAAAATGTAACTTTTTGGAAGGTGTGCAGCCCGTTACATATGGCGTAAACATAGCACAGCATCTGACAAAATAAAAAAACATGCCTACAGTAAAGCATGTTGGTGGCAGTGTGATAGACTGGGACTGTATGTTGCCTCAGGAGCGGGACAACTTTCTGTGGTTGATGGAATAATGAATTCTAGTGTTTACCAGAAGATCCTGAAGGAGAACATCCGGCCACCAGTTTGTGCCCTCAGACTCAAGCGCTCAGCTGGACCAGAGTCCGAAATTGCTCATAAAAAGCAAAATGAAGGTTGTGGAGTGGCCAAGCCCAAGTCTGGATTTGAACCCAATTGAGATGCTGTGGTGTGACCTTCAACGGGCAGTTAGTGCTGGAAGCCTTCCATTATGGCAGATTTGGAACAATTGATAAGAAGAGTGGGCCAAAAGTCATCCACAGTGTTGTGAAAGACTCATTACCAATTATGGTGAACGATTATTTTTGTAATCGCTGCCAAAGATGGCCTAACTCACTTTTAGTCTCAGGGGGAAATTGCGTTTTCACTTAGATGAGCCAGATAAGTTTCCATTTTTTGTGCCTTAATAAACGCAATCAACATTTCAAACTGTATTTAGTATTTCCTTGGGTTTGTGATATCAAAATTGGTTTGATCATCTGAATCATTTTTAAGTTGGGGTTGTCCCTCGATTCGATGATGACCATCTTCTTTTATTTGTGAGTCTGCTGATGTTTGAACAGTCCGATCCTGGATTGTGGTCGGAGACTCAGGTAAAAGAGGATACCTGCGCAATGATGGTTTTTAAAGTGGTGTAAGGGGTGCGCTTTCCCCAACGCCACTATCTTGATTGTAAAGAAGATGGTTCCAGTTGCAAGGGAGACCCTAGACGACCGGCATCTTTCTACAACTGCAGGTGGCTAGCGGGATCCAGGTCTGTAGGAAACCGCCTCAAAGCGTGCCGCCACCAGCTTTTGGGATCACTCTTAGTCTGGACTCTACCCTTCGACCCGTTCGGCTTGGGTAACCCTAACAGGAGTACGAGACTCCAGCCGACATAGCTCTAGGGGTCATGGAGACGCGCAAAGTGCCCCACCACGATAAGGTGGTGATCCGTCGGGACACCATTTTTAAGTAATATATATGCAAAACACACAAATCAGGAAGGGGACAAAAAATTATTTAAAGGTATTGTAGTGGCCGAGGTGAGAGAAGTCCACATTATAATGGTCGACTCTACTGCAGTAACGCTAGCTGGTAATGTTGCCCGGACTGGACAGAGAATAGCTGGTGATTTTCTGGTCTATGTTGTTGACTCTCTGCAAGGTTCTTCTGTTTTTTGCCATGCTCAAAGCATATCTCACCATCATGTTGTATGCCAGTATTCTCCTTTGGTAGCACCTAAACTAAATCCTGCAATACAACCCAACTTCAACCCCCGCTCATCCACCATTTATTCAGCTTTGCCCAAGAGAGAATTTCTGCTAGAGAGCTGCCGCAAAGCCTCTCACAACCTATAGATTTGCCTGGGGACTCCCTTGAGGGTGTCGACAATAGACTGCGCTGAAAGAAATCCTTGTTTTCTAAAGATAATAATGGCCTCCCGCTTTGCCAAGTGGAAGACTTTCAAATTGGATCCATTGCATGGTTGTAAAAAATCCGCTATAAGTGATCACAGTTTCCCGAAGAAGTGGTCGTTAAACTCAATGAATATTAAGTGAGATCATGTTTTCAACGTTAAGAAAGATTACACAAAAACTTCAGCAGGAATTTTCATTTGAACTTGTCGTACAATAATATTTGATGTACTACATCAAGTTTGGCTTATTAATCTTATATTATTGTGGCCACACACGCACACATGCACAGCCAAGTAATCTATTTTGCAGCCAACTCACTTCAAGCGTTACATAATTTGTGAATAGTAATAATCTTGTAATAACTCACTCCCCCGAAACAATTATCAATTATTGGGGAGTATAGGGAACCAAAAATGCCCCAAATTCAAAATAGATGAAAAAATGAATACATAGCAAATGAATAAATAACTGATAATCAAAAGGGATTCAAAATATTAAATTTGAAATTAAACACATATTAATACATGAAAACAGTAATATATAAATAGATAGCTTTAAAAAAGCCTAATAAAAAAGTAAGTGTTTAAAGAAATAAAATGCAATTGAATTAAAACAAAAATCCGTAAATAAACGCTTTTGAAAAATAAATACGGGGGGGAAAAAAATTCTGAATATAAAAAAATGTGTAAGTCGAGCCAGAATGAAACACAACTCCACATCATATTTAAACAAAAAATAAATCAAAAAGCGTTAAAAAACAGAAATAAAAAAACTAAACTAAAGGCACTAAAATAAATGCAAATCTAATGTGTAGAAAATAATCAATTAATGTCAAGTCAAGTCACGTCTATGTTTGTAGCCCTTAATCACAATAATGCAGTTAAAATCATATGTAAATACATGAATTATCAATGTAAAAACAAATAAATTAAAAAGTAATACAGAATACATTTTTTCAAAGAAATATTAAAAAATCAAATACATTTAAACATAAATACAGCAAAAATTCAATTTAGAATATAAAAATAAACATACAAATAATTGTGTAAATTAAAAAGAAACATAAACAACAATAATAATAATTCTAATAATTATAATGACAATAATATTAATAAATAATAATAATGATATTAATAAATAATAATAATTATCATAATAACAATAATAATAATAATAACAACAACAATATCGTTTATTTCAAAGCGCCTTTCTGGACACCCAAGGTCGCTGTACACAGAATAACGACCAACATTAAAACAAACAACAACAACGTGCAGTATAAAAGGGGGGCGACATGTGAGGCTGTTCATTATGGATAGGCAAGTTTAAAGAGGTGGGTTTTGAGTTTGGATTTGAAGAGTGGCAGAATTCTAGAGGTCGAGACAGGAAAAAGGTGGGAACAGAGGAGCTGGCGGATGGAGCTGTTTTTTTTTTTCATTAAAGAAATGTATCAAAGAGTGGAGTAGAGATGGGGGGCTTAAGGAGTTGGGAGGCTTGGGGAAAAAAATAACTTGGTGTTGCCTTCTTGGGATGAGATAAGAGCAGAGTAATAGGCAGATTTACGATGCGTAATGGAGTCTTCATAGAGAAGATGTGAGTATTGCACATGTTTTTTGTAGGGTGAGTCCGTTTTTTTTTGTAGACTTTCCAGTTGGCGTACTTTACTTTGTAGTGTACAGAGATCAAGGGGAAAACCAGGGAGCAGATGTAAAAAAGGAGCCAGACCAGGATTTCAGTAGTGCAAGAGAGTTGAAAATATTAGATTGACCGTGCCGTCAAAGAGTGCTGTTGGTCTGGGTCGGTGGGAAAATCCGGGATTGTAATGGGGTTAAATGCAACCACACATCATGCATAAACAAATAAATAAAAAATAAATAATGAGGAATAAATAAATAACTGAATGAGTGTAAAACACAAATATGAAAAAACAAATTCAAAATATAAACATAAAAATGTGTAAACATCATATATTAATCTACAAATGGATATATGTAAAAATAAAGAAACAAAAAATGAATTCAAAATACAAAAATAAGAATAAATGCAATGAAATATCACACCTCTCTATGTGTATTTTACTAAAACAAATTAAGCCTTACGCACTTTGTGTTGACAGTTGATCATTTATTGCTTGAATCCATTCCTGGCAGAGTCCCAGATTGTCACAGAAAAATGTCATCTCGCCACATTGCCACTGATGCTGCATGCTCCTCCGCACAAAGTAAACTGCATCCAAACAAAAGTACATATTTAGACTGTATAACATTTGTTTTGTTTTTATTTGCTGCCAAGTAGCACATCCCTCAGATTGAATGTGATTATGTTTTTGTTTCTTTGTTTCCTTGACTTTTTTTTTGTTCCTTCCCTTTGCCTTATTTATAACAACCTTTAAATATGGGTTTATATTAAAAAAGCACCTAAGAAACTACGTAATTTTCGCTAAAACAACACAAAATGATTATTATTTATCTATTTTCTTGTTTTTTTCTTGTTCTTTCCACCTAAAATGAACAGCACCCATGTGGCCGCAATCCATTATCCCTAGTTGACTATAGCTGCAGGGAGGGGCTGGCAGAGGTAACGTTTGGGGAGTGTACTGGTCCCCACGAACCGCGATAACCGAGGGTTTACACTACATATACATCGACACCTGCCATAACACTTTTCATGTGCGCATAGCAAGTCACATCGCATGTGCAGACAGCTTATCATTGGGCAAACAGACAGAATTTTGGCAAGCTTTAGATTTATAGTATTGGTCCCCCTAGGGAAATTCACTTCCACAGACCGGGGTAAAGAAACAGGCATTTCATTACATTACAAAATATAAAAAAGGAAATACATAAATAAACATACATGACAGTGGAATAATGAGAGCACACTGATCGTATGGGTCAGCAGGGACTGGTTATGGCAGAGGAGATCAGGCTTTACCCGAGCTGGGCGCTCCTAATCTTATTGTCCTGTATATGTGCCTTGACGGTAGCGGGATGAATTATTGTATTTGTTGGGTTTACCAATCGGGTGATGGAGTTGTTATTTAAGTCAGAGATGTAGGGTGTGGGTAGGCCGATGATTTTAGCTGCTATACTAGTGATACTTGTGAGTTTGGTCTGGTTCGTGACAGAGAGCATAGTGAACATGTAGAGGACTACAGGAGGATGGGTTGAACAATGCCTTGGTACAGTAGGAACTCTAAGTGAGGTGCAACATATAACCCTTTGAGTTTAGGGATGACATAAGAGTTCTATTGACTCTTTTTTTTTGAATGTCCATGCTATGCCAATCAAAAGTGAAGTTGTCATCCAGTGTTACTCCCAAGTATTTGAAGGTGTCCACTGTTTCAACTATTTGTTTGTTTATGGTGATGGGGTGCCTGGGTGAGAGGGCGCTGAACCATATTTCATGTTTTACTGACATTGATTTTGAGGTAAGCGGCTGTGCATGCTTCTGTAAAATGTGTATTTGTTATATTATAGTCCAAGATGGATTGATTGTCAGAGAGGAGTGCAAGAATGGCTTTGTTGTCTGAGTATTTTAGTGACGTTGTGAACCCCATATAATCGTGTGTACAAGATGTTACCTGTAAATGCATGCGGATTGAGCTGTAGGTGCATGGTAGCCTTGACCCGGTTGCTCGTTTCCGTCTTGTGCACAGCGACAATTTCGCTCATGTGAACAGCGTGGCAGAGAGCTGCAAAGACACAATCACATTTAGCTATTTTTCAACCGAGTCTTTGTCCAATCCCCCTCCCTCAGGACACGCGATGCTCTTTCCCTGACAACCTACGTAATGAGTTTTGTCCTCGGTTGTCCAAATTTGTGACGCATTCCCACCTTCCAATTCAGATTGTTTTTCATTACGAGAGGAATCATTTTCACATTTGTTGTTTGTCAGTGCATCCGCAGGCTTTCACGGAGGAATGTAATGGATGGGTGAGCCTCGAGCGAGGATATGTACAGGTAGCAGCTTATTTTACCGGGATGGGGGAACGAATGGGCGGCAAAAATGTAGCACATTCCAGGAACATTTGCAGAGGTAAACACATCACTTGTCTGCCTTTTCTGTGTTTAAAGAGACAACCAAAAAAGAGTGTTAAAAAGCACAAGGAAGAATAAAAAATGTGGAGACACAAAGTGATTTAACTACACCATTTTGCCTCTCTTGTTTCCTATTTGATTACTAAGTAGTTCATGAAGAATTAGCTGGTCAACCTTTGGACCAATTTTTTCCTGAAATTTTATTTTCAAGTTAAAGACACTTCTAGACTGTTTGATTTGAGAATTATGGTAAAATATTTTTGAAGATGAATGAAATCCTAACCGGGCGGCACTGCGGATGAGTGGTTAGTGCATGGGCGGCACAGTTCTGAGGTCGTGAAATCGAATGGAGTTTGTATGTTCTCCCCCTCCTTGCGTGGGTTTCCTCCCGGCACTCCGGTTTCCTCACACATTCTAAAAACAGGCTTGTCAGGTTAAATGGCCTGTCCGAATTGTCCCAAGGTATGAATGAGCGAGTGAATTGTTTGTCTCCGTGTGCCATGCAACTGGCTGGCAACCAGTTCAGGGTTTCTCCTGCCCACTGCCAGAGGACAGCTGGGATGGGCTCCAGCACCCCTGCGACACTACTGAGAATAAGTGGTGCAGACAATGGATGGATGGATGAAATCCTATTTATATTATATATGTAGGTGTCTCAAACCCGCAAAATGGGGGGCATCTCCGGGATGATAGTTTGAGGCCTCTGCCTTAATATGAAAGTTAAAGGTGTGTATCATGTGCCCATGTGATGTTGCTGTATTCTTTTGTGCCACCAAAAGCGAGTGCTAAAAGCACAATGGAAAAATACAGAGACTCAAAGTAACCAAAATGCACCTCTTTTTACTTTTGAAAAGAAGAGGAATAAGAAAATAAAAAAGAAAAAGAAAAGAAAAAAAGGAGAATCAAAGATAAGAGTTTAAAAAAAAAAAAAAGTAAAAATAAGATAATAAATAAATATAAATAGAGGGCAGCACGGCTGCGTGGGTTTCCTCCTAGCACTTCGTTTTCCTCCCACATTCCAAAAACATGCATGTCAGGTTAATTGGCCGGTCCAAATTGCCCCTAGGCGTGAATGAGCGAGCGAATTGTCTGTCCCTGTGTGCCCTGCACCTGGCTGGCAACCAGTTCAGGGTGTCCCCCGCCCACTGCCCGAAGATAGCTGGGATGGGCTCCATCACCCCACGTCCCTACTGAGGAAAAGCAGTGCATATAATGGATGGATGGATATTAAAAAGAAAGAATTTTTTTCATTTTTGTCTTTTTTCTTTTTAATTCCTTTTTTTGCTGTCCTTTTTTCTTTTCTATTTTTTCTAAAAGGCTGGGTAAAAAATTTGCTCACTATCGTTCTCTGTAGTTTGTAATCGTTCTTGGACTCATTTTTGTTTGCACTACACATTACAGGGACCTTTAGTGGGCAAATATAAAACACTGCCCCTTTAAGAACAGTGGAATGTTTGAGCAGAGCTGTTTTTTTGGAAAACCCCTTTTTGTCCAACTTCACCACATGGACATTAGCTTCAGAGGCCCACAACTCAATTGAGTTTAGGAGCCCTGAATAAAAGTATGGTGCTAAGACAATATTTAGGCAAGAAAGAAAAACGCTATTTAAAAATAATGTTAGCGAGACACTTTGTAATATTTGACCACAAGATGTCACTGTATTGTAGGGTGCAAAAAAAAAAAAAAAGTCGCTACAAAGCAAATTGAAGGATACAAACTACGGACACTCAAAGTGACCAAACTGCACTGTTTTACTTCTTTTTTTGCACAGCCTTTCACAAGGTTTTTGTTTTTTGAGGTTACCCTTAGCAGCAAGATGTCGGAAAATTATGTCTTATGACAGCTACCAGCCCAGTTGAGCCTCATGTTATGTCAAAAAAATACGAAAATCTATTTTCATTTGATAGTTCATGTATTTCACATATTATTCAAAACCACATTGATCATTTTTAATAAATGATTTGCTTTTTCATCAGTAGGAGGTGCTAAATAATACATAACATCCCTTTAAAAAATGGACAACTTGAAAAATATGGAACCCGGAGTGCCAAAACACATAAAATAAAAACGAACTTTGGAAAAAAAAAACATTTTTGAGAATAATCTAATATAGGTTTTCATTTTTAAGATAGGGTGTTGTGTTCTTTAAAATCTATGCATTTCTTATTATTTTTAAATCTTACGAGGGACCACGGAACTGCTAACCATATATATATATATATATATATATATATATATATATATATATATATATATATATATATATATATATATATATATATATATATATATATATATATATATATATATATATACACATATATATATATATATATATATATATATATATATATATATATATATATATATATATATATATATATATATATATTTATATGAATGAATGCTTAATAATAATACATAATTATAATAAATAATATAACTGAATACTGCTGTATAGTGGATGACTGGTTAGCAGTTTCATATATAATTTATTATTTTCAAAGAAATATTGCCACATTCTGCTGTCAATCAAAGTTAATGTGTGGGGCCTAGTTTTTGATCCTTAAAACCAATTGTTTTGGCCTTAGCCATTCTTTCGTAAAACAACATTGTGGAATAAAAACGGTGTTTGTAAATTAAGATGCACTTTGTTAAAAAGTGTTGTTTTACAATATGTATGAGCATTTTAGCAAAACACGTTATTATGAAAGTATTGTTCTTGAAAATAAGAATTATGAAACAATCAAAAGTGATAAAAAAAATAATAAGTGTATTTTAAGGAACAGTAAGTACACACTTCATAATAATAACATCTTATTTACAAGATGCAATGTTAAACAATTGCCGGCTATTGAGACAAATAGTTTTCATTTCTAAAGGTTGTTGCACTACTTGGCATCGATAAGGAAAGTAAGTGTGCAAATTCACAATTACTCTAAAAGGTGAATACAAATATTTTTGGAATGCTTTCTTGAAGGAAATCAAAGTCAAACCAACAACAACAATGTAATGAATCCATCACGTTAAAGTACCTTATTGTTGAATACAAGTGCCTGCATTTAGGAAAAGGAAGTCTGTTTTTATTTTTTTTTAACAATGTCTGACAGAAGAAACTGATTGTAGTTCCTGAATTTGGCCAGTCGGGGTCATTTTAATGCCCCTTGATGATGAAAGGGATGATAGATTAATTGTGTGGTTTTTTTTTTTCAATGCATGTAAAGGTATTCTAGTAACAATCAGCTGTTGAAATTAAACCAACATTTTTAACTGATTCTTTTCTTTTTGATTATATGATTATATCGTTTTGTTTATCAAAAGATTCCATCAAATGTTCAAATACAACAGTGCTGCAAAAATGGCACATGGCAAAAAGATCTAGCACCTGTGCATTCGAACTGACCTCTTCAACTTCCTGGCGCATTTCTCCCTCGCTGGCGAATTACAAAGTTGATATGGCAAAATAGATGGCGGGCGGCACGGCATATTATTTTTCTCTGGGGAGTCTGGTCAGGAATGGGATTTCATTTCTTTCTCAAATAAAGGTGATGCGGCATGCTGGTATGAATAAGTTCAGGACTACTGATACTCACACTTTGACAAATAGGCAGAAGAGTGACGGCCATGAGGGGAATAACGACGCCGGGTGATTTCACATTCGATCCGACAATTTCAAAGGCAGTGAAAATGGTATTCAGACCGAAAAACGTGATTGCAATAATATTATTTACACGTAATATCAGCTGGCCTAAAAACGATCACTGCAAGTGTATTATAACATGATGACAAGTTAATTAATGCTAGTCCAACTGATAAGCAAAAGTAAATGATTAATGGAGAAATAAAAATAATCGCAATAATCACGAGTGAAAAGTCAAGACGACTATGTATGTTTTATCTTACATACTGTGTATTTATGACTGGACTGATATAAACATGACACCCAAGCTGAGTGATGTTTCAAAGAAAAACAGCAAACATTTCTTTTAGTTGAACACAAGTAGAAAAACAATATTTTATGTAATGAAATCACTCATTTATCAAGGTTAATTGTGACCAAAATCCCATGCGATATATGAAAATCTCTGAAAAAGCCACGCTACATTTTGAAAGTGTGTTCAGCCAGCCCCCGCTCGCAACAATAGTCAACCAACAATAATGGATTGCTGCCGCACAGGTGCTGTTTATTGTAGGCGAAAAGAACTGAAAAAGGAGGCGCCACGCATAACACAAATGCTCTCTCTTAGACCCCGCTCTCAGCAATTGTCAATTAGGGATGATGGATAAGTGCATTTTTTTTTTAGGCAGGCAACATTGGCATGTTTCAGTAGCTCAAACCGGAAAACAAATGCTCTGCTGGCTCCTGCTCTCAGCAATAGTCAACCTGGGGTAATGAATTGTGGTCAAAACAGTACAATTTATTTTACACAGGCCACAAGGGCCTGATTTAGCATCCTGACCTGGAAAAAAACATTCTGCTGGCCCCTGCTCTCAACAAAAGTCAACTGGTGATAATGGATCGGAGCAACAACCTGGCATTTCATTTTAAGTGACCACACCTCCTGATAGAAGTCAAGTCAAGTCAAGTCATGTTTATTTGTATAGCCCTTAATCACAAAGAGTCTCAAAGGGCTGCACAGATCAAAGACTATTGCGAACTACAGACTATTATGACACTATCCCCTGATCTAAAACCTACATGAGGGCAAATAATACACATATATTGTCAACATAAAATATAGGTTATTCATATGTTATAGGATAGAAGTGTGTTGTAAGCCTAGATTTAAACAGTTCCACTGAGGTTGCAGATCGAATCTCAGGGGGAAGAGCATTCCACAGCCCCGGGGCCCGAATGGAGAACGCTCTCGAACCTGTGGATTTCTTCTTGGCTCTTGGGATCACTAATAGAAGGCTGGCAAAGATGGATCATTATTGCTTTTGGTTTTTTTAGGCACTAATTTGAGAAACTTCAGCAATGATCCTAAAATAAATGAATATAGAAGGAAAATAGGCTATGAATGGTAAATAGGCTATATTAGTTTTATCCATTTAATGGGTTTAATATTTCCACATTTTGTAACAATTCTTGAAAAAGACAGTTCAATGTTTTTGTGGACTAAACCACTTAAAAAGTTTATACAAATTATTCAACGCTACAAAATCTGCACAGGTTGACAATTTATGATCAGATGCACCGCTTGAAATGCAGTTGCAGCTGTAAAATAACAGATACAGACGATTGTAGAGGCCTCGCTGTCACAGATTTGCTTATGAGAGCTTTCCTCTTCCCTAACAACTAATAACGTGCCAGGTTTAAAAACAATATTTACATTTTCTGGTTTGACTATATGAATTGTTCTAAATCATAAAGCCACAACCTTCTGTGTAATCTTATATTACCCTAAATTGGCTTTTTTAAATTAAAAGTACTATTGTATTGTAAACTACTTAATAATATAGCAGTAGCTTTTGACGTTAAAAAAACAACACGAATAAAGTGTGGTCATGTTATTGCTAGCGTAAGTGAAGCCAGACTAGTTCCATTTGCATTACATCATTCATTATCAACAGTAGGGGGGAATACAATTGATCTCTGTTCATTTTATCGCTACTGGCTTACTGCCATCTTGCTTTCTTCTCTCGTCTTCTTCTTTTTTATTCTTTCTCTTTACATTCCCGGAAGGATAGTTTTTCTTCATAATGAAGGTCTCAAATTGCAATTTTCAAATCTTCACCGAACTTCTACATCAACTGCAATGCGAATTTTGACTCTCTGTCGTCAAGTGTCTCTTACCAGTCTCCACTTGCAGCAACATGGGATCGGCCTAATGGATCGCAGTCACACGAGTCCAGTTAATTTAAGTCGAAAACAATGGCAAAGAATCATATGCCAGGCCTGCCACAAAACATTTTGGGGCGGGTTCCGACCCGGGTTCCCACCCACAGCATAATGTGATTGTGGGTAATGGAATAATGCCACACAAGAGCACAGCCAAAAAGAGTGCTGTTAGGCCCAACAAAAATGCTCTCTACTCTATGAGATTATTTCAACCTTAGGCCGCTAAGTACGAAGTAGTGAGATTACAGCACTAAATATTGATAGGAAAATTTGTTTGCAACTAATTTGATAATCAATGTGTCAATACTTGTTTTTAGCTAAACTACTTAGCAACAGTTAATGTGTTCAAGGAAGAAAAAACATCTGTGTATTTCAAAAAACGTTTTAAAGTAGTACAAAACAGGATATGATATTCCCATATTGCTGCCAGAGTAACTGCACCAAACACATGCACAAATACACAATAACACCATTGGGCTCTCAACCACATCTTTTCCGAATGCACATTTGGCCAAGTTATGAGCTGAGTGAAGCCCTCTAAGCTACATGCTAAGCCCCTCGGCCGTACAAGGCCCAGATCCTCTCCACTCGGCTCCGACATCCTTTCCTTTTGTGCTCCGAAAGGATCTTAGTAATGGCCCTCGGCCACAGCAAGTCGCCTATTCATGCTGCGCCGCTCAGTGTGTCGCTTTTCAGCTCAATAGGTTGGGTTCTCTGCTGAATATCGGCTTTTTCGGGGATCTGTCGTGAGTGGTTTGTGTGTTCGTTCGTGTGTTTGTAAAAGAAGAGATTATTACAACTGTAGAGCAGTGTTTTTTAAACTTTTTTAGCCAGGGCATTAGAAAAATTTGCAGCACACCACTAACCAAAAACGTTATAAAATGACACCGAACAGTATGTTTAATTACAATATTATTCATAATAACCCCAGTTTTTACAGCACAGCCACTTGACAATGTCATAATATTTTCAGAAAATGATTCATAAATGTTTTATAAAATTTAAAATTTTAAAAAGTGACATTGGATAATTTCTCACGGCACACTAGTGTGTCGTGGCACAGTGGTTGAAAATCACTGCTGCAGAGGAATTTTACAATAATATAAATTTATTATTTTATTTTATTTTCTTGGGGGGTAGGCTTGGACTGAAAAGGAAAGGTTGATGACAAGCCTTAAAGCGAGATAAAATAAATACTGCAAACCATTTAAAAATTGATAATTATTCATGACAACTATTTTGTTCAAAAATACACTGGTTAAACTTTACCGAGAACATTTTACGTTTCATAACTAATAATGCCCTTGCACAGAACAGCATTACCAAACTTATACCAATACTAGTAATTACATAGCAACTACAAAGTATTAACATAATAACAGATGTCATTTCCGAATATCTGGTCATATCTACTGTACTGAATATAAAAATATTGCCCATCCATCCCAATATTATTTTTCTTTCATTTTGTCTTTCAATGTTTTATTTTATTTTCATCCTGGAGTGCCACATCGAATCTGGTTGGAAATAATCTATCCTACGTTGTTTAATCAATGACAATAAGGACAATTCTATTCAATACATTCTAATCTATTCCATTCTTTATTTCACTACAATACACAATTGGAAAAAAAATATTGTATTGTATTTCTTTTTCAAAGTTTCAAATTATTACGATGTGAGAAAAAGAATAATGTTTTGTTCCCGAACAGAGTGTCTAAGTTCATTTTTATCTTCAATAAACATTTCATTTCAGAACACCAAGAATGAATGAATGGATGGATGGATGAATGAATGAATCAATGGATGGATGAATGAATGAATGAATGAATTTGGCCTTTATTGTCATCATACAAGTATAACAAAATTGGAGGGCTTCTCCTTTCATCGGAAGTAAAACCAACCTAAAAAGGTAAAAATGTGTAAAAGGATAATGTTATGTAATCAATATTTTTATATCCACAGTGGTAGTTTAACAGAACATGATGCTAAAAACAAAGAAATAAAAAACACTTTAAGTCGTAGCAATATGCTTTCGAATGCAATCTAAACTAAGTTCTCCACTCTAACATTTTTCAAGGAATGTACCTGCTTATCCCGATGACCAAACACGTGGAAACCCAACTGAGAAGGAGTCCACACACACACACACACACACACACACACACACACACACACACACACACACACACACACACACACACACACACACACACACACACACACACACACACACACGCACGCACGCACGCACGCACACACACACACATACACACACACACACACACACACACACACACACACACACACACATACACACATACACACACAAAGGGGTTGTCTCGTCTGATACAGTGGCATATAAAACCGATCCCTGACCTCACCTTCCCTCAGCCCACTAAAAAACAAAAACAGTCTTATTCCTACTCAGCTTGGTTCTCGCGGCCCGTCCGCCTGCTGCTTGTATGCGACAGAAAGCGATGTAATCCCTTCGCGTTGGCAGCAAGGACAAGCCGGCGCAAGTTAAAGGAAACATTCTCTCTTTTGAGTTGCCCGTTTTCCGTTTGTACATATCCTAGGCTGGATGCGAGCGAGGAGATAAGCGGATGAAGTGTTCATTTTTTGCCTTGCACAGAAAACGTCAGTTTAAAGCGAGTTAATGTGAACGATGAGCAGAGAAATGCTGTTTTTTTTCCCCCCTCGCCAGAAGGTCTCCACCCTTTGCGTTGATTCATTGTGTAATTAGCCTCCCTCTTCTGTCTATTGACCTCCGCTACAGCAGGTAAATAAACACAATCACGATAATGAAAGGCCCCGTATCGCCGGCTGTAATGCGGTATAAAAATGCAGTTTAGCCAATCTCCAGCTGTTGTTTTCTGGCGTTCCTCCGACATTTCGCTCCCTCCTTCTGGGAAAGTCTTTCAAAGTACGGACAGGGATATTGATTACAAAATGCGGGTCGGCCCCTGTATACTCAGCAGAGGACTGTCAAACGCGATGGGCGGTAGGATGGGCTCGCTTGACTAGCGCTGAGAAATTGACGGAATTGTGAGGATGACAAAGGTGGAAGGTGCAACGGGGGTGCTTTGTGTTAGTTAGTCTTTTAGCAAACCAGTAAGTGGCAACCACTGGGCTGCGGACTGATACCAGATGTCAGGACCAGAACAGAAACAGGACCCAATAGTGTTACGTTTCTCACAAGTTTGATTAAAGGAAAGAGGAACGGGTGCGCCCACGATCCTGTGTTCGCTAGGCGCGGGAAGAAAGTCGCTCTTGTACTTGGATGGTGCTCCTAACGCGGGAGTTGATCTTCCGTAGCAAACGATGGCGGTGTAAGGGATGGAAAAACTGGTCGATTGCCGGGACAGGAGAGCAAAAACGTGGTCGGGGACAGAAACGCGTCGTAAGCTACGACGGGAGAGAAGACGTGGTCGGGATCAAAAAGGGGTCGTAAGTCGGGAAAGGAGAGCAGACTTGGTCGGGATCAAAACGGGTCGTAGAGACAAACGGGAGCAAAAACGGGACAGGAGGGGTCACGGTCGAAAAAGGCTGTTAACTGAGTGTTAACTGAGATTTGCAGACAGACTGACAACAAGAAATTGACAGGACAGGGTTCAAATAGTGACAGGGAGCCAATCAGAACCCGCGGCGATTAGCGCCAAATGAGCGGGCATAAGTGCTTCACATCAGTAATCATGACACCAGAGTGAGAGTAGTTTGGTTCCGGGCCACACAGAAGGAAATGGTTCCATTATTTTTTCCTGTTGTTGTTTTACTGACACTGCTATATTTCAGACTGAAGTTTAAGTTGGGTTTTGAGGTTCAACGTTTGAATTAAAATCCGTGTGGGTCACATGGGTGGACATAGTTACCTGTTGTGCGGTGCAACAGTCACTTTGGAAAGGTTTCCAGACAACTGAAGATGAGGTGAAGGATGAAGCAAACCAAACTTTTGCGCTTATAGCCATTCAGTGTGAAGAATGGTCATCTATGTCATGCTATAACCATTGTAACATGAATGCAGCTATGTAAAAATGTTTGGCAATGGAAACAGAGGATATATGGATTTTTATGTAAACAACATGACACAGAGACTACATAACACCAACAAGCTTTTTTTGCACAGTTGTTTCATCTAGTGAATTTTTAATTTTAGTTACTTGCGTGAGACGTTATGATAGCAACCAAAGTGTGTTGCTATTAGCATGTCCGCTGTGAGGGTCTGACATATAACTGGTGTCAGACCCTGTGTCCGATTATAACAAACCTTTGCCTAATTATCCAGAAACTTTTAAAAGTGGGGGTCTCCCTAAGGACAGCTGAGCTGCCTGCCCATCTGTTCTGAAAATAGCTCACTAGTGCTGAGTCAAGTCAAGTCATGTTTATTTGAATAGCCCTTAATCACAAAGAGTCTCAGAGGGCTTCACAGATCAAAGACTATTTCAAACTACAGACTATTATGACAGCATCCCCTCATCTAAAACCTACATGAGGCCAAATAACATACATATCATCAACATAAAATATTGGTTATTCACTAGTGCCAAGTCATTGTCATTTTCTAGAATAATGTTTTTTTAGTGGTTGACTGACTAGATTTACCCCTATGTCCAATAATGAACCTGGTAAAAACATAGTAACGACACAGTAACATGATAAATTGTTATCCCATAAATGCATATAGAACTGGGTGTCCTTTGGCTTATAAGTAACAAAAAGTAGCTCTCGGCTTGAAAAAGGTTGGGGACTCCTCCTTTGAAAAGGCATTTTCAACGTTACACGCTGAATTGTCATTGTCATTTCATTTCAACACCACACCCGGTTTGTTTGTGTTTGTTCCGGTGTTTTTTTGTTACTTTGCTCATTGCAGTTTCCATTTCCAGTATTGGTCGTTGTTTCTAGATGGAACTTAGTCAGGTTTGGTTTCTGTTTCTGGTTTCTTGACTTTTTGTTAGTTGCTTTGCGCCCACTTTTTTGTCTACTACTTTGGTACTGGTTTTCTTATTAAATACAACCTTATTTTTGAGCATCTCTGTCTGCAGTTTCTGCCATGGGACCATTGAACCCCAAAACTTAACATCCGCCGCACAGCTTAGAGGTCCTGGGTTCAATTTCGACTACCAACCTCCGTAACCTCCAAAATACAGAATATTTGTACAAATATCCCACACCCTCAAGAAAACCCATTGTGTAAAGATATAAAAAATAATGTGGTTGTAATAACTTTAAAAAACTGTATTTGAATGCAGTACTTTAACGGTTCATTTATAGCGTGGAATTTCCCGCACAATTGTTTGCATTTAATTGACCATAACTGAATTCTTCGGAAAAAAAATATTTGTTTTTTCCCTAAAATGCCTTTAAGAAGCAAAGTTTCTCCAAAGACTTCACTGTGGCCTAAGCTTCCTTCGTTGCCTTAAGTGATTCTCCGACTATAATGCACTGGAGCTATATCCTGCTTTACTTTTAACAGGCAAGCAAGTATCCCGAAGTCCCCCCTTCACCGGCAGGCGGCCAGCGAGATATGTGAGGCTTTAGTGAGCCTGAGGTTGCGTCTCTGACTGAGCATAGTGATTTAAAGGCCAGGGCATATGCCCCGAGTTTTTCAAAGATCTCTCTTCCAGGTGGGAGCTTTTGTTGTAAATCCAAGAAAGGATGGAGGCATTATATTGGCATTTCTTCAACACTCTGCCACAGTGAATGGTGTTTGGACTCAGTGGGAACATTTGCATGCAGGCGATGATACTATTGGAAACGGAATAACTGCTACTACAAATACTCAAAGCCTTGTCAACGCGCACAATAATCCGATTAAGGATCCTAATATGACTATTCTGATTGCAATGGTTGGGTGAGACCTTTCATTAATCATTCATGTGTATATTCTGGTTTCTATAATCCTCCTCCCAGTTGTGGTCACTTGTCTTAATTTCCACACGTTTATTTCTCCCATCACAACTCTTCTTGTTCCCTTTTTTAGAACTCTTAACCCTTAGTTCCTTGCTAGTTTGTTGCCTTTCTCATCATGTTCCAAGCACCCCTGTCACAGTGCTCTCGTTTTTTCAGTGTACCAAACCCCTACCTGACATCCCGGACCACGAATAGCGCCTGATCAACTATTGGACTGTCAACTGCTGCCTGGACTTACTGGATCACCGAACAATTCGCCCGCCTACCCGGTACTGTTTGAATTTAATTGAATTAAAATGTTTTTATTGTTGTTGGTATCAACATTGTGAAACATTGTATGCAATGAGATTGGGCATGGCATTCCATGGTAAACATGTAAAAAAGATCTCATCTCATCTCATTAGCCGTACCGCTTAACCTCATTAGGGTCGCGGGGGGGCTGGAGGCCATCCCAGCCATCTCCGGGCAGTGGGCAGGGGACACCCTGAACTGGTTGCCAGCCAATCGCAGGGCACACAGGGACAGACAACTCATTCGCTCATTCACACCTAGGGACAATTTGGACCGTCCAATCCACCTGAAATGCATGTTTTTGGAACGTGGGAGGAAACCGGAGTGCCCGGAGGAAACCCACGCAAGCACGGGGAGAACATACAAACTCCGCACAGGAAGTCTGGAGATGGATTTGAACCCACGACAGGTTCCCATGACATGAACTGTGCCGCACAAGCGCTAACCACTGCGCCGCCGTGCTGCATGTAATAAAGATGTCAAAGATAAAAAGACTATCAGAATAAAAGGCACAAAATAATATACTGCTGAGAGACTGTAATAGTGTAATGTTTGTGAACGACAAATAATTGTGCATTGTAACAATAGTGCAACAAAAAGAAATGCAATAACATTAAGCAGCAACAAAAAACTCAAAATAAGTCACAAGGTACATATTTTCACAGTTTCATTTAGCACCAGAAAAAAAGAAAAAAATATGTTTAAAGTTTGTTTGCCTCTGGTGTTCTGGATACAGTGTCGCCACTGCCTGCCTTTTCGTATACTGAACCCTGCCCTAATAAAGTTCTACCATTCAATTGTACTAATCTGTGCTACTAAATTTTGCTTCCACATTATCCAGAGAGGGTCCTTGGCAGGCTACGATTGATTGTGTGCGAATGATTCCAGCTACACCAGTGCAGTTCATCTGTTATTGGACAGGACGGCAAAAAAGATCCGCTACCCCTGACACATGGCGGCGCAGTGGTCAGTGCGTATGCTGTATAGTTCTTAGGTCATGAGATCGAACCTTCCTGTGTGGAGTTTGCATGTTCTCTCCATGCTTGCGTGGGTTTCCTCCCAAATTCCAAAAACATCCATTTCAGGTTAATTGGCCGGTCCAAATTGTCCTTAGGTGTGAAAAAGCGAAATAATTGTCTGTCTTTATGTGCCCTGCGACCGGCTGGCAATCAGTTCAGGGTGTCCCCTGCCTACTGCCCGAAGAAAGCTGGGATGGGCTCCAGCAGCCCCGCGACCCTACTGAGGATAAGCGGTGCAGATAATGGATGGATGGATGTTTCAACCCATGATGCACTGAGGCCAGAAGTCCAAAGCGCGAAGACGTGAGGAATTATGGTTACAGTATTTGTTTGTCCCTTTGTATATGAATGATTCATTCGGATTGGCCCAGAAATCAAATGTTTTGTTTCCAATCAGATTATGTCCTGCCTGTAAACACAGTCTGTGTTGAAAAGTGAGAATGCCGCTTCTGCAAGTGATTGACAGCTGCTCTGATTCCAGCAAATCCCCTCGAATGTCGGCCACAGCTAAGTGACGTTTACCGTCAATAATGAGTCCTCTTGGAATGTGCACGCACCCAATGCTTGGCTAAAGGCAGGACAAACATGAAAAACAGGCCAAAGTGAGACTGTTGTGTCAAACCCATGACAAGATTCACTTTGATACAATGGGTGAGTAATTGTTGGACTCCGGTTAAACCCGTATCTAGCTTTTCATCCGGCAGCCATGGCGTTTTTAATAAAGGCATTTGGGGAGTACATGCAAAGTGACAAAAACAGTGAGTCGTTCTGCTCGTTATTTGCATACCAAACCGGATTATTGAACTAGTGTTATGTAGCTTGAAAACCCAGAGGAACTATCATATAAACATGCATTTTTTAAAGATTATACTAAGTCAAGAAATGTAATTTTTAAAACACAAGACTCACCTAGAGGAAGCGGACATAATTGTCTGCCACCTTGCTGTTTCAGGTACCCAAAAAAACAAAACCTTGCAAAAAGCTGGGCAAAGAAAAAATGACAAGTAAAATTATGCGGTTTGGTCATTTTGAGTCTCTGTTGTTTTTATTCTTCCTTGTGCTTTTTAGCACTCGTTTTTTGTTGCACGGCAAAATACTGTGACATCTAGTGGTCAAATAATACATACTGTTCCTTTAACCTACCTGATCAATTCTTGATCACCCTGAATACAGTCCCCTTTGATTATAAATATGTTTTTGCGGTTACCTTGGACCATTTTAGCCTCACTCCTAAATTAGGCAATGCAGTGATAATATAGTAGTTGCATAGTGGCAACACAGTAATAATTGATTTAATGAAATGTAATTGGGGTTCTGTATTAAACACTATCAAGGGCTTTTTTTCTAAAAACAATAAAAACATGTCTGCGACTTTGTTCAAAAGTTTTGCAATTCCCTTTAGTTCATGCCATTCTTCATGCAGTTGGATCCAATTTTCTCTTTTTAGCCTACCTTGTGACCGGTCCAAGAGACATGCTCAGGTTTCAACAATCACCAAGAGACATTTTGATGTGACCAACTTGGAACATTGGTTCAATAAAAGCAAGGGTTTACGACATTATATTATAGAGCGCTTGATGGCACTTTGAAGAAGGTCAATGACCAGGTTTAAAGTAAACTCTGTCGACGATAATTGCCCCGCTGGATACGCTAAAGTGATCATAGACTGGGGAACTCGTTTACATGAGCAAACATTAGCCCTGGAGCTAATACCCATGTCTGCTCTGATGGCGCGAGCTAAAAAAGGTTTGATCAAAAGATCATTAACAACTCTTTAAAACCAAACAATCCATTACACACACAATGCATTATGTGGACATGAT
Organism: Urocampus carinirostris; assembly: GCF_059441175.1. NCBI lineage: Eukaryota > Metazoa > Chordata > Actinopteri > Syngnathiformes > Syngnathidae > Urocampus > Urocampus carinirostris. Next base: position 32,710,586 of record NC_142359.1, on the reverse strand, counting down.
TAAGAATATAGATTTTCTGAATACTCTAATGAGCTGAAGAGACAGTGTGTATTATTTAGCACCTCCTAGTGGTTAAAAACACTTCACTCATGCTATTAAACGTGGATTTAAATCATGGGTCTAAAAATCAATTTACTCAGATGAAGCTTAGGCCTGGGTGAGGTAGGGCCAAATGGGGTTTTCCACAAGAAAAGCTCTGATAAATATATTCCACCATTCTCAATTATATATTTCTAATGTTCTCTCTCTAAATCCCAAAATAAAATACACTATGAATTATAAAAATCAATATATGAATCAGTCAATGAATCAGCAATAAATGAATCCATAATTCATGTGGGCTGCGCTAACATTAAACTTGAAAATGAAAGCAGGAGCCTCAAACGATCATCCAGGAGCCGCAATTGGCCCTGGTGCGCAGGGTGTAAAACCCTTTAGTTAAATGATATGCAAAAATGACTGAACTATCTTATAAACATTCATTTTTCAAATAGTCGTAGGTCAAGAAATTATCATACATCACATTACATAACATGAGCCTCACCATAAGGGGGCTGACATAATTGTCTTCCATCTTGTTGCTACAGGTACCCACAAACCTTAAAAAAGGATGGGCAAAAAGTGAGAAGTAAAATGATGCATTTTGATCACTTGGAGTCTCTGTAGTTTGTATTTTTCCCTATGCTTTGTAGTGCTCGTTTTCGGTTGCAGTACAACATAAATCAATATCTTGAGTCCAACTCTCTTACATGAATTCTTAATTCTTAATAACTAAATACGCAGCACGGCGGCGCGGTGGTTAGCGTGTGTGCGGCACAGTTCTGAGGTCATGGGTTCAAATCCAGCTACCAACCTTCCTGTGCGGAGTTTGCATGTTCTCCCCGTGCTTGCCTGTGTTTCCTCCGGGCACTCCGGTTTCCTCCCACATTCCAAAAACATGCATGTCAAGTTAATTGGCCGGTCCAAATTGTCCCTAAGTGTGAATGAGCGAGCGAATTGTGTGTCCATGTGTGCCCTGCGACTGGCTGGCAACCAGTTCAGGGTGTCCCCTGCCCACTGCCTGAAGATGGTAGGGATGGGCTCCAGCACCCCCGCGACCCTACTGAGGATAAGCGGTGCAGATAATGGATGGATGGATGGAATAACTAAATACACTAGGATGATGTTTTTTGTGATTAAATTAGCCTACCTATTTCAGCCTCACTCCCAATAGTCACATTGTTGTCATGATTACCGATGTGAATCACCTGTGCCCACTCATTTAGCGCCAACCGCTGCGGGCTCTGATTGGCTCCCTGTCCCTATTAAAACCCAGTCCTGTCACTCTCCTGTTGTCAGTCCGTCTGCGAACCTCTGTTGATACAAGGCAAGCCTTTTTTTGACCCTGACTCCGGCCTATCCTGTTTTTGCTCCCGTTTGTCTCCGGCTACGACCTGTTTGGATCTGACCATGGCTGCTCCCCCGTCCTAGCTTACGACCCGTTTTTGATCCCGACTACGTCTACTTTCCCATCCTGGCTTACGACTCATTTCCGACACAGACCACGTTTTTGCTCTCCCTGTCCCGGCTACCGACCTGTTTTTCCGTCCCTGACACCGCCATCGCTCGCTACGGAAGATACACTTCCGTATTCGGATCGCAATCAGAGTGCGAGAGCGACTTGCCTCCCGCGTCCAGCGAATAGCGGATCGTGGGCGCAGCCGTTCCTCTTTCTTTCAATAAAACTTGTGGGTAAACGTTACGCAATTGGGTCCTGATTTCGTTCTGGTCGTGACAATTGTAGCAATATCATAGTAATAGCATAGTGATGACTGAGATATAACACAACAACAATTCTTTCCTAACTAATCTCAAACTAGTAGCCTGTCATACTAATCAATAACCATGGAGTTGTTTCAAAAATAATATTCACCTCTACTTTAAACACTGTTTCTGGCTTATGTAGAAAATAAATACAATAAATGTCTTAAGTCTACTGATATTACTCAACCTTTTTTGAGACACAGAACACTTTTTTCAACAAAATATCTCGAGGCACACCATCAAATGAAAATGTTCAAATACTTAATTCCTGTTACCAGTTTATGTTGTTTTTTAAACTTTGTATTTTCATTTAACTTAAATATTTAGTACAAAGTTTTCCCATATTTGTGACCCCTGTGGCTCTTTAGCTAATACGGGTTATCCATTTTCTTTCATAATCATTCTGAAATTTTTAGTTTGACTAAATTTTTTATTGTGTTCTTAGAAAAAAAATGTTTATTAAATTATCTAGCGTGAGTTATCTATTTTTCGGACAGTAAAAACTGTTTATGATTTACAGTATTCATTTATGTCATATAAAAAGGGAGGGAATGATAAGCAAATAGTTTTTTTCTGTTTTTAACTTTTTATTATGAGACACTTGCAAAGAAGTTCGCTGAGGATGCCAGGGTTGTTTCATATTTTTACTATTATTAATGCGCACAGTTCTTTATCATTTTGGCTTACCTTTTGTTACTTTGGCCATTGTTGTTTGTTATTTTGAATGTTAAGTGTTGTGACTATTGGCCAAACTTGTGGCTGTTATGTCCACACCCCTTAGGGCTGATGGGTTTACATGGGAGATTTCATAAAAATAAAGGGCTAGGGAGAGGACCATTTTAGAACAGGTTGGAATTTTCTATAACTGAGGTTTGGATTCTCCTCTATTCTCTTTGCAAGTTTGAAATTCATTGGTGTACAGAATTCCCTATTTTTTGAGTTGATACTAAACTGTAATCTTATAAGAAAAATAATACATAAAATAAGGGAATAATTATCCGTCAGTGGAACATTTGTCTTACTTCTTTCTAGCCTTTTTCTGTTTTTAGTGTGGAATGAGAAAATAATAATTAGAATCAGCAAAATAAATCCAAACTTCATTAAACAATAAATGTTATTTAATATATTTCCCTGTACTACATCATGGGAGGATACTTAGGTTATTAAAAATAAAAATAAGAATAATCTGTTGCCACTTTCTTATATGAATAAATGTTACAGTTACTCGACAGATTACTGTAAGAAAGAAAAGTTACTTAACAATGGCATTTTTTGAGGGCAAAAAATTCGAAATTTCCTGCGGCACACCGGACAAAGTCTCATGGCACACTAGTACGACACTGCTTGAAAATCAGTTGAATGGTAGTATAAAAACTGACATTTTATGTGATAATGTCAATCCTCTGAACATAACCTGACCTGTTGGGGAAACGTTGCCAGATCTTCTCAAGGTTTTCCTAATGTCCTTCCAGGTGAGAAAATCCCGATAAAGAGTCAGCTGTACTTGCCCATACTTATGGAAAAGGTCTGATAACATCACCATATGCTGATTGTCCATTATTTAACTTTGACATAACGAAATGAACCCACTCAGGTCAACATGCGTGAGGTTTTGTGTGTGTTGTCTCGTGCTGTCAGGGGAACTGGTTTGGCGCAAAGATTTTGTACCAGTAGAAGATGATTCACTCCAGGGACTTGAAAGATAAGATACTGGAACCTAAACTATTAAGTCACTATAGGATAGCAATACATAGGACATAACTTTATATGAACCGTTATGTTGTATTAAGGCTTTTTTCCCCCTGTTTTTAGAATTAAACCAAACCAGGAAAATGGACAGAGTGAGTATTCGTGGACTTGATTTTGGCAGAGAAGAAAATGACTATGCATCAGCACAATAAGCTCTCATGACCCCAGGGAACAAGTCACCTGCCGTTAAGAGGCCACCAAACTTATATAACTTGCTGTTATTATTATTATTTTCATGATCGTGCAACCAAAGGTTTATACCCTAAATCGGAGCTTCACTAGGAAGCCTACAAGGGACAAAAACAAGGAGGAAAAAAAGTATGCATAGGCACCGAGAATTTTAAAAGAGTAACCTATGAAAATTGTTTGTACCAATATGCATAAACTTTTTTTCTCTTTGTTTTTTCTTGTGTTTGAACTCTTCTCATGACTCAAAGCGTCTACCCCTATCCAGGCATTCAGAAAAACAATGTGTCACCAGGGAAAGCCACTTCGACCGCCAGATCCCCCAATCCCGATCAGAAAGAATGGCGGAAATAATTCAAAGTATTTACATGATCTAGATATATAGAATGGAATAGATTTTACTGTAATTGGTTACAACGTAATACAGATTGTTCAAAGTAAGATTAGAGGTGGCACTCCAGGGTAATCATTCAATAAAGACTTAAAAGATAAAACCAAGTTTATAAAAAATAATATTAGAATAGAGAGGTCACATTTACAACAATGATGTGTACCTCAGTTTAGCTCTAGGGCTGGATCCAGACTTTCTGTTCTAAGGCGTGCCAGATCAGTAAAATCAAGACAAATCCAAAGTTTAAGCTTTGTTTTTCATTTGGCCTAAATAAATAACTTACCCTACATATTATAATCAGAGATGACAATGGCTCTTTTGTAAACACAACTCATTTATTCACAACCAAAGGGAAACATATTTCATATTTGGCATGAAATGTGTTAACTGGTTCGTTTTAACAGTTGAGTGAATGCAGTTTTACGCCTGAACCAAATCGCCACGCTTGACAAACTCAACACTGTCCCCAAGCGGGCGGAGAGAGCACTTGGTTTGCATTTATTTAAAAGTCATAACTTTTGACATAAATTACCTAGATACTTGCTTCCTTTTTTGACATACAGTACGCAGAGGTTTATGGCGGGCCAGATTAAATCAGCAAGTGGTCCGGCCCGCAGGCCGTATGTTCGACATGACTATTTTACAATGTTGTAGACTGGCCTTTATTGTATGTACATCATAAACTAGCGCATTGACATGAGCAGCAAAAATATAATAATAATACAACTAACAATAACAGACAGACAGACAGACAGACAGACAGACAGACAGACAGACAGACAGACAGACAGACAGACGGATTGTGTCGGTGGGTCGACCGGACGGATAGGTGGTTAGGTACATTTAAGTTTATTGCATCCTAAATTGGATGTGGAAATCACAGAACAGCATCACGATTGCCCTAATGTGACCATGATGTAAACAGTTCAATGGTCAAATCAACAAACTAAAGTGTGTAATGATGGTCAAAATTACGAAGAGGCATTCTATGCAATATACTATGTAGGTGTCCAATATTAACAACATAACAAACTTGTCTGATACACAAACAGTTTCAGAAATGTATATATATATATATATATATATATATATATATATATATATATATATATATATATATATATATATATATATGTGGATAGTGTTCTGGTCCTGATGTTGGTGGTCTACCGTTTGATTGACAACGCTCTTCGCCTTGTCAACAAATCCACAACATTGATAGTGACGTGACACACCCATCAAGCCAATCTCACTTTTGATTGGTCTAAGACAAAAAAGTACCGCAGCAGCCAATCACAGACGCGCTTACTTGCCGACGAGGAACCATCAACATGGCAGCGCTCTGAGTTTTACCGGAAGCAACCTGGTGTAAATAAAGCCTAAATAGACGTTTGAAAGAGGCGACAGCGTCCGCACTTTTGTGTTTGGGACTGCTTGGACCTGAAAGAAAAAATGTCGAATGACGGAAACAAAAAGCAGTTCTGGAAAAGAAACGCGGCGAAGGTTCCCGGCAGGTGAATGACGCGTACCCCTACGAATTGCTAAATTAGCCTAGCAATGCTAATTCACTCTCAGTCCTGGAAAAGTCCAGACGTCAAAATGTATTTTTCACTCCGTGGCATGCTTTAAAAATACTTGCGACTTTTGAAGTCCGTCAGCTATGACACTTTTTTGCTCGATAGTTATGATACACGAGTTTTCAAGGCGATTAAAGATGCGATGCTAACAGCGGCTAACACAATTCCAGCATTCTTCACATGACACCAAAACACAAACTCGCGTTTAATTTTACAATTAAATGTATGTGTTGTTTGAAAAAAAAAAAAAAATCATATTCTTGATCTTCTACTATAAGTGTTATTGCTCAGCATGCGCGTGGTCATCCAGTGTATCTCTGTCACTTTCCCCAGCATTCAGCATGTGTATGGCGCTCAGCATCCACCGTTTGATCCACTTCTTCACACTAAGTAAGTGCAATGACATCTGTTCATATTTGCAATCTACTTTTGTATGTACACTGGTGGGCGTGGTCCGACTCCAAATTTTCATCGTTTTTTTTTTTTTTTGGTATCGTAAATCTTGTTTAATAGCTTGCCATGAAGATAAAGAGGTGGAAGTGCCCTGACCAGAAAATCAAGTTGTGGGGGATCGTCGATACCCAGTGTATTGAATATGCTTCAATGATGATGCGTGTGCAAATACAATTGACATATTTTTTCAAATCACATTCATTTATGTAGTGGTACCTGACTCTAATTGTTTTCCACAGTGAAGTTGTATAACGCATTCATTGTGAATTGAAACCGGTTCAATCAATTCCAAGGTCATCAAATGCAACCAAAACCCCATTAAATCAGTTGTACCTATCCTGTAGGTAAACTAATGTTCAGTCAATGTTCAAATACACAAATAAAACAATAAATAAGTCAAAATAAATGCTGAAGAGGAAGTTACTATATAGTACACAGTTCAACAAACAACAACAAATGAATGAAAATGCTCAAATGCAAAAAGTCAGTTAAATGTCATTCACTTGGCACGCTTTTCCACACGTGCTGGATCGCTACTTTATGCATCCATTGTTGCTTCTGTCTGGATCTTGGAATGTTTATAAAATGTTTCAGACAGTTTTCATCAAACATCTCCATTGACTGTCCTCTTTTGATTTTATTGGGAGTTATTTTTGTGATGAAAACCTGCAGTTTTCTCCAGCAGACGCTTACTTAATTTTTGCTTTCGGTAATGGTTCTTATTGTTCATTGTCTTCCTCGGAGTGCAGCTGATGCATGTTACTTTTTTCCAGCGAGATCTTTTTTTTTCCATATCCAAATCATAGGAAGATTTTGCATATCTTCATTTATTGCCTCCCCCGGCTTGATAATACAGTGATACCTGTCGCCACTGTCGCAGAAATTAGGTTGTCTTTTTGTCACAAGACCTTTGAGATCATGGACATGCTTCCCCCGTATTCCTCGCCAAATCTGCAACTTTAGCCCCACTTTCATATTTTGCGATATTTTCCTTCTTTTCGATTGTAAGTGGAGCACTGGCTTTTATTTCTCTCTCTTTTTGCTGGACCAATGTTTGCAAATTAAATGCTGTACTTGCCCAATTCACACCATAAAATTGTGCCCCTGGTAGCTGCAATTGTGCCCCTGGTAGCTGCAACCAAATAATCTACAAAATAAACCATTTGGTATTTTAATGCAGGGGGTTTGCAACGGTCTCAACTCCCGAATTAACCACTCGTACTGAGTTGGTGCATACCTGCGCTAACCTTTAGTAGTGGTGTCACTGACTTCCGATACTCGGTAACTGATTGTATGAAAAAAGAAGATTTTAGTCGGACCCACACTTTGGATAACGAAACTTTTTTGGCTGGATCGATCATAAAACCAGGCGCCACTGTATAGCCTTAAATCTTGGAAGAGACACAAAGGGCTACACAAGCCCTCAGTAACATCACACATTTAGAGTTTAGCTGTTTTATGAATTGCATTATAAGTGTTTATGCAAAATTTATTTTAATGCTACTGGAATGAAGTATACCGTATTTTCCGCACTATATGGCGCACCGTGTTATAAGGCGCACCTTCAATGAATGATATATTTTAAAACTTTTGCCATACATAAGACGCACCCCATTATAAGGCGCCATAAGTGCATGCTGGTTTAAGATCAGGTAATTGTGCAATTTTGTAATTGTAATCCTGTGCAGTCCTTCGAGACATTTTTGTGATTAAGGGCTATTTACGGTAAATAAATGTGACTTGACTTGACTACAGTAGAGAATGTAGTTACGTTATGCAACCTCTAGATCATGGGTGGCCAACCCGGTCCTCAAGAGCCGCATGTCCTGCATGTTTTGGAGGTTTCTCAGGTGATGCAAATTTTAAGATTGTTTGCAAGCTGTGCGGGAGCTTGATAATGACCCAGGTGATTGGGATCACCTGTATTTGAACAGAGAAACTCCAAAAACATGCAGGACATGCGGCTCTTGAGGACCGGGTTGGCCACCCCTGCTCTAGATGTTGCCACGCTAAAGGGAATGTCAACAAAACATTCAAAAAGGTCAAACTTTATTGTTAACAAACGAAGTCAGCTGGCAGTTGCTGTGAAACAGTAGTTCGAGTACGGATGGATAGATTGCATCTTTTCATAAAACGAAAGCACCAAGTAGGACCACCCCTGAATTCTTTAATATTGAGTTCCTGTGCCAGCGCTGTTGCCTTCATACGTATAGTTATCGTACTGACACTTCTGCTTGCCGCTCTTTGTTGAACAACCCACTGTTCAAGTGTTTCCTCTAACTCTGGCCATCTTGCTTTATTGCCACGGAAACTTTGTTGAGTTTTCCTTACTTGGCGGAGCTTATCTTAATCCTTTCTCCACTTCCGTACTATCGATTAATTTATGTTTAACTCTCTCGCTGCCGCTCTATTGCCGTGTTGTGCTGCGTGACTGATCGCCTTGAGTTTAAACTCGGCGTTGTACGCGTGTCTCTTAACAGGAGCCATTTTTTTTATACAAATGCACGTATGAAAGAGAATCGTTGTTTAATATTTCCCAGTATGCACAGTGCGAAAAATGGAGTCGGCGGCTGTTTCTCGTAGTTGCGAGACCTTGCGAATTTAATATTGAGCCATATATAAGGCGCACTGTGTTATAAGGCGCATGGTCAGCTTTTGAAAAAAATTTAGACTTTTAGGTGCGCCTTATAGTGCGGAAAATACGATAATTGCATTACAGTTAAGTTGTATTCATTTTCAGGGGGTTTTCTTCTTTTCAGATGTATATCTGGTTAGCCATAGAGTTTGCTCTCGAAAAAAATGTTGATTTTATGATTCTTAATCTATTTACAGCAGTGGCCAAGAGTTCCGCCCTTGGGGATGGAATATTTTCCAACTCCTGTTGGTGGGACTGGAATTAAAATGTGAAGCATTGGTATAGCTGCGATTATTAGCGTTCCAAGAATGTTGGATAGTTTTCCCCAAAAAGTTTTTTTTTAATCTTGGTACTTTTGAACTTGTGGACTCAAGAACTCTGGAACACTTTTATTTTTGGATATCGGATTCATTACAAATCAACTGGGATACGGGGGAGGAATATTTTATGAATCAAAAACCACAAGTCGTATGAGTACTTTGTATCGAATTTGGCTTTGGTTAAAATTTGATTTGAAGATGTGTAACCAAACACTACTTTTTATTTATTTGATTCACTCATAAATTACACATTTTTGGCTGTTTGGAAAATAAATGACTCGGTAAAATTGATGAATTTTGAGATGCTGTTTGAGATGACGAAGACAACATCTTACAATGTTAAATATCAAATGTTTATAATAATAAAAAAACAAAACAAATATAGCCACTAGAATCTGCTATTTTCTCCTTCTTTTCTACTAGTTTGATCAAAGCTGGCCAGAGGCCATCTCCCGCCACGCCAGGCAAGCCCAAGAAGGCCACCACGTTTCAAGAATTTGAAAGCATCACAAGTGATGCCTGGGATGTCGGGGATGACGACGATGAGCTGCTGGCTATGGCTGCGCAGAACCTCAATATTGAGGTCGTCATGGAGACCGCCAATAAGGTATTGTGTTGATATAACGGTCCTAGGCAAGTGAAGATTCATCCATGCTTATCCTCGATGCAGGTGATAGAGAATCATAGCAAGTTGCAAGAAAGACAGAAGCTTGATGACCCCGGAGATTTGCCCCATCGAGACAATGATGTCCAAGAAGAGGCGGCAGACGATTACGAGGAGGATGACGACGAGGGAGACTTACCCAGTCCAGAGGCTCCGTTCTCTTTCCAAAACAGTCTAGACACTGAAGGTCGCCTGGTAAAATCCCTGAGCGAAGCGCCTATTGGATCACCAAAAGGTTAGTACCTCTTTAGATTCCTTTTTTCAGATTTATTGCTGTAAAGTGTCTCGGTGTTAAGAGACTGTCAAAGTTGAAGTCTTAATCACGAAGTCAAACTGGAGTGATCTTTATATTATGGTTATTATATAATTTGTCTCAGTCGTCATGAGAGAATTGACGCTGAAGAAAAAAATCATTGGGTTCTGACTGTGAGGTGAGCAGAGAACATGGAATTAATTGATGCAAATAATTTTTGGCAGCATATCATTCAGGCCAAGTATCGGAATAACTCCACGACACGCCAGAAGTGAACTTTATTGATGCCTGAAGTTTCTCGGCAGCCGTCTTCTGCAATTGTTAAATGACTGAAAAGCAGGAGTTCGTTGTGCTGGAAATCATTTGAATTTTTTTTGACTACTGCTAGTCAGAAGGATACCTTTTAAGGTTTTAACTTGGCTCCAGTTTGGCTGTTGAGCAATGTGTACTGAAAAGTGACATGGTGTGGGCACTTGGTAAAATTCTCTATACCAGGAGTCAGGAACCTATGGCTCTTGCATTATTATTTCATAGTTTTATCAAATCATCAAATGTTACACAGTTAAATTAATACGCTGAAGAAAAAGCCATGTTTGTTTTTTTGAATTTGGTCTTAAAATATAAAGTATGGCTTCCCCCCTCAAAAAATAATCCAAATAGTTTGCTTTTATGGCTCTTTCAGTCAAAAAGGTTCCCAGTTCCTGCTTTATACCGTAATCCCACATTCATGCAATTGACTGCATTGCGTTCATCGTTCTGATTGGCTTATTTTTCTCTCAGCTTCCAATTATTTGACAGTAGTTATTTCTAAAAGTAAAACAAAAGGGTTGTACAATACTTTTATCTGGAAAACAAATGATGGCGTATTTAGTTGTAAAGAAACAAAGGTTTCTACTTTACGGATTTTGCCTATCATGGGTTCTTACAGGTGCTTTAAATCCTTGAAAATACTTGAATATTAATGTTGTGTTTTGGAGGATTTAAAACTGCCTGGATTATGGGTGAAATGTTTGCTTGTAAATGCTTGGATGTGTTGCCGTGTTTCTGAACAAGTCTGATTAAAAATGACAGACACTGTCCAAGTGGCCCAGTATATGCTAAACAGGGCAATATAAAAATATGTATTACTGCAAAGATTACCATTATGGACATGTATTATGGGCCATGTAAAGAATGAAGGTAACATTTCCCAGTAGAAAATTCGAATGGGAAGCGCTTCCTGCATGGGAAGAGATTTGTTTCACAAACAAATATATAGGCAAATTACTTAAATTATGTCTTGATAAATGCCCCTGCAAAACAGAAAATCACATATGCAAATCACATTATATATATATATATATATATATATATATATATATATATATATATATATAATGTGTGACTCACACCAAAATTTTTCTTTTCTTATTGGTACTGTAGAAAATGGAAAATGGGCTTTGAAAGTCCTCCAAACGTTTATTAATTTGGCCATAAAAAGGGTGTACAAACCTTGTTCTTGGGATGTAAGACCTTCGATAAACAAGGGATCACTGTATTCTGAATTCTATATTTTTTTTTATGTATAACCTTAAATCATGGGCCTGCCAAATGTTACTTTTTATAGACTTTTTCAGACAAACTTTTGTTTGACTTTTAGGAATCCTTAAAATATTCACTGTGTATTTACCAAGGATTTATAGAGTACTAAAATGTGCTATAAAAATGTTATCACCATACTGCGTAGCCCATCACATGTACAATCTGAATGCCGTCAGTCATATTGCGGTGTTATGGTTACATAAACGGTTCCGTGCCTTCCAGCGCTTCTTTTCATTCCCTTAAAGACGACACAGCTTGAGCCCGCACACTCAGGCCTGGCTTATTAAAGCAAGACAGGTTATATTTTACCTATAGATAGATACTTTATTCATCCCCGAAGGGAAATTCACATTTCCAGCAGCATCCCTGAGCTGAGAACAGTACAATAATAAAGCCAAAAGAATACAATATACAAATACCCAATGTGACGTGCAAATGCCCACTGTAGCGTGTTATATAGAGTAACTAAATAGTGCTACACAGAATACATATTGCAGTAAGATTCGGTAATATCCAATGTAGGTGGTGTGGTTTAATGTGGGCCTTTACTCTGCCGGGTGGAGTTAAAGAGCCTCATGGCATGAGGAAGAAAAGATCTCTTCAGTCTGTCCGTAGTACAAGACAGTGACAGCAGTCTGTCGCTGAAACTGCTCTTCTGTCTGGAGATAATGCTGTGTAGTGGATGCGATGGATTGTCCATGATTGACCTCAGCGTTTTCAGTGCTCGTCTCTCAGCTACTGTTGTTAGGCTGTCCAGCTCTTTGCTCTCAACAGAGCTCGCTTTCCTAGCCAGCTTATTGAGACGAGAGGCGTCCTTCTTCTTGACGCTGCCTCCCCAACATGCTGCCGCATAGAAGAGGGCGCTTACCACTACTGTCTCATAGAATATTTTCAGAAGCTTTTTGCAGATGTTGAAGGAGGCCAGCCTTCTGAGGAAGTAAAGTCGGCTTTGCCCTTTCCTACATAGAGCTTCTGTGTTGGCAGTCCAGTCCAGTTTGTTGTCCAGCTGCACACCCAGGTATTTGTAAGTCTGGACAAATTCTACACATTCTCCCTTGATGGTTACAGGAACCGGGTGAGTTCTGGTTCTCCTGAAGTCCACCACCATCTCTCTGGTCTTGGTGGTGTTTAGGTGCAGGTGGTTTGCGTCGCTCCATCGGACAAAGTCCTGAATCAATTTCCTGTACTCCTCCTCCTGCCCGTTTCTGATACATCCCACGATCGCAGTGTCGTCGGCAAACTTTTGCACATGGCAGGACTCAGAGTTGTACTTAACGTCCGATGTATATAGAGTGAATAGGAACGGAGAGAGAACGGTCCCCTGCGGAGATCCTGTGCTGCTAACCACAGTGTCCGATGTACAGCCCCCCTTTTTCACATACTGGGGTCTGCCTGTCAGGTAGTCAGTAATCCGTTCTACAAGTTGTGAGCTAACTCCCATCTCTGTCAGTTTCCTACTCAGTAGCAGAGGCTGTATGGTATTGAAGGCACTGGAGAAGTCCAAAAATGTAATCCTTACAGCCCCCTTCGCCCTATCCAGGTGAGAGAGGGATCAGTGTAACATGTATACTATAGCATCCTCCACTCCTACCTTCTCCTGGTAAGCAAATTGCAGTGGGTCGATGGCGTGACGGACCTGTAGCCTCAGGTGGTGCAGCAGCAGCCACTCCATGCTCTTCATCACATGTGATGTCAGGGCGAGCGGACTGAAGTCGTTGAGTTCCTCAGCCTTGATTTCTTTGGGACTGGGATGATGCACGATGTTTTCCACAGCCGAGGGACCCTCCCCTGTTCAAGGCTCAGGTTGAAGATGCGCTGTAGAGGGTCTCCCAGCTCAGACGCACAGGCTTTCAGCAGTCGGGCGGATACTCCATCCGGACCAGCTGCCTTGCTGGTTCGTAGCCTTCTCAGCTCTCCACACACCTGGGCTGAAGTTATTTTTAGTGGGGGGATGTCTTCCATGCTAGTGTCCAGAGGGGGAGGGGGAAGGACAGCTGCATTACTCAGGGGTGAGGATGAGGCGGAGTGGTCAAACCTGTTGAAAAAGTTGTTCAACTGGTTGACTCGCCCCACATCTATATTCACAGCCACACCCTGCTTGGTGCTGCAGCCAGTAATTGTTTTCATCCCTTCCCACACCTCCTTCATGTTGTTGTTCTGCAGCTTTTTCTCCAACTTCCTCCTGTACTGCTCCTTCCCTTTCCGGAGCTGGACTTTGAGCTCCTTCTGTACTCGTTTTAGCTCCTGATGATCACCATTTTTAAAGGCCCTCTTCTTTTGGTTCAGAAGGCACTTGATGTCGCTCGTGATCCAGGGCTTGTTGTTGGCATAGCAGCGTACAGTCTTTATAGGAACAACATTATCCATGCAGAACTTAATGTAGTCAGTAGTGCAGTTTGCCATCTCCTCAATGTCCCCACTGCTGGACCCTAGCAGGACATCCCAGTCCGTACATCCAAAGCAGTCTCTCAGAGCCTGCTCTGCCTCGGTGGACCTTTTTCTAAAAGAGCGTGTGGTTGTTGGTAGTTGTTATATCACCCTCTTTCACCCTTTCTTTTGCTCTTATTCTCTTTATCACTCTTTCTCTTTTTTCCTCTCTCATGTTCTCTCGCTTTTTCTACCAAATTCTCGCTCTCGCTCTCGCTCTTGCTCTCGCTCTCTCTCGCTCTCTCTCTCTCTCTCTCTCCTTGTCTGTATCGCTCTCTTTTAACATCACTGCTCTATGGCATAGTCCAAATTTGTCACTCACCCTTGTGTTTCCATATTTTTTTTGAGTGAATTTGCAACATGTGGTGTTCAAGGGAAAAAAATAATGGAAGTCCCTGCTGCCGCCGTGGCTTCACACTTGAATCATCTTTGCTTATCTCATTCAGGAGAAGAAAAAAGGGGGAAAACTGCCATCTACACTAATTAGTATCATTTCAACAGGCGACATGCTTCAAGCTAAACAACGTTCAAAGAAACTGGTTTGGAGATTTGGATAGAATGTAATGCTGACATACATAATCTTGTCTTTGGCACAATCCTACTCTAATAGTAAATGGGTCATGCTTATGATTGAAAAACCCATGTAACAAGTCACCTTGAAATAGCTTCCTCAAAATAATTTTCTCATTCAGATAATAAAAGAGTCATTCATTCGCAATGGACTTGTTTATTGTTGAAAAACTGTATATACACTCAATTCAGCCTTATACCTTTTAAAAATTATGAAAAGCACCAAAATGCGATACTCACTAGAGCCTTTAGGTTAAAAAATAGATCTGTTTCAAAAAGCTTTTATAGCTGTAGTATTTATCATAAATGCTTTTCTTTATAAGCCCAAATTCCGGACCCCAAATTGGCCAGAAATCCATTGTGCCTTATGTAACGATTGTATTCTTTTGGCTTTATTATTGTACTGTTCTCAGCTCAGGGTTATTGATCTATCTTCGTTATTCATTATCCATTATCCGTAATCGGTCAGTTCATAGTACGCTACAAAGCCAAGGAGCCGGGACTCTTACTCTCAGCCAAAAGGCCAAGCTAAGGTCCTAGCCCTAAAGCCTTGCTGCGATCATTGCGAATGCACCGTTCCCGGAGGTACTGCAATACCGGGCCGATGCGTGGAGTGGACAGAGCAAGCTCTTATTCCATCTCCGGATTGCAAAAATCAAAGATCATGGCAAAGGCCAAGCTAGATGCACAATTGTAACTACATAGCTAGTACACAGCTGACGATTCCGTATCACTCACACTGTGGCTACAGTCGTAAGAGTGCCCAATCCTATCAACCAGGCCACTAGAGACTTGGACGACATAGGACAAGGCAATAGTTCTTATCACACTATTTTGAGGCACGGTACCAGATAAAATTGTTAGCGATATGAGAAAAAAATCTTTTAGTTTTTCTTAGCTCTAAACGGCATTGCAACTAACAAACGTTATTGAATACATCTGGCCAAGCATCACTTGATATCTTTCAGGATGACTGAATTACTTCCCACAGTGCATTGCTCTTAATTCAGCTCAGAATCTCGTGCGCTTCGTAAATACTTTGCGAGTCACCTATACAATGCTGGATTTTAGTAGTTCCTAACCTGTTCCGTACCACGGACCGGTTTAATGTCTGACAATAAACTGTGACTAAAATAGTGATGATGACATAAAAAGCAATTCCTTTTCATGTAATGTCTGTATCCTTAGTAGTCCATTGAACATGATTAGGTTCTCGCCCTGCCACGTTGCAACCAATTTATGCATTTGTGAGCAGTGTTGTGTTTCGATCAATCAATGCTCAAATGTGGTACTTATTTATTTTTAGTGCAACCTCAGTCCTGGCTGTAGTTACAATTTTGTGCGCCTCATATTCCGGTGCACCTTGTATATAAAAAACATCAGAAAAGACTACTTTTTGGGAGTGAGCCTTATTATCCGGTGGAACTGATAGTAGGGAAAATACAGTACATGAGCTTATATATTTAATTTTATATGCTCCTTTTGTGGACTGGTAATACAAAATCGTCATCTGTTATTATTTCACTGACTCAAAAAAACTCCCTTGTATGCATCTCTAACGTTTTTGACTCTCCTCCGCTTTATTTTTCTCCTGGGTCAGATGCTGCAGGTGAGCATGCAGCCCTTTACAGACAGCGGTCTCTTCCCCACCGACCGGTCATACCACTTGTGGCGCGAATGGCCGACCAGAACACATCAGGTACTCCTGCCATGACTGAGAGGGAGGCGTCACGTCTGGATAAGTTCAAGCAGTTGTTGGCTGGCCCCAATACAGATCTTGGTAAGTGTCGAACAGATTCATTTTTTTAAGTTAGGCTTTGACTCCCGCTCACAAATTTCTGTTTCTTTGAGATTGTTTGGCTCTTGGTTGTAGTATTTCTTGGGCTCTTGCTCTGCCAGCTGGGCCAGAAAGGACGAGGTGTGTAGGCAGGAGTGGGTCACACAAGCATCTGTAGGATAGTACCATAACCTGCAGCAGCAATAGTCAAGTGCACTTACTGCACCACGTTGATTAATATGTACCTAATTTCAACCACTACATTAAGTTCTGCATGGACAATGTTGTTCCTAAAAAGACTGTACGCTGCTATGCCAACAACAAGCCCTGGATCACGAGAGACATCAAGTGCCTTCTGAACCAAAAGAAGAGGGCCTTTAAAAATGGTGATCATCAGGAGCTAAAACGAGTACAGAAGGAGCTCAAAGTCCAGCTCCGGAAAGGGAAGGAGCAGTACAGGAGGAAGTTGGAGAAAAAGCTGCTGAACAACAACATGAAGGAGGTGTGGGAAGGGATGAAAACAATTACTGGCTGCAGCACCAAGCAGGGAGTGGCTGTGGATATAGATGTGGGGCGAGTCAACCAGTTGAACAACTTTTTCAACAGGTTTGACCACTCCGCCTCATCCTCACCCCTGAGTTGTGCAGCTGTCCTTCCCCCTCCCCCCTCTGGACACTAGCATGGAAGACATACCCCCACTAAAAATAACTTCAGCCCAGGTGTGTGGGGAGCTGAGAAGGCTACGAACCAGCAAGGCAGCTGGTCCGGATGGAATATCCCCCCGACTGCTGAAAGCCTGTGCGTCTGAGCTGGGAGACCCTCTACAGCGCATCTTCAACCTGAGCCTTGAACAGGGGAGGGTCCCTCAGCTGTGGAAAACATCCTGCATCATCCCAGTCCCAAAGAAATCAAGACCAGAGGAACTCAACGACTTCAGGCCTTCAAGTCCTTAATCTTTAACTCTCTTGCTGCTGCTTAGTTTTAATTTTCTTCCATGAAGCGTAGAAATTGACACATTGCGGACGAAAACACGGAGCGCATTTAAGGGAAGGTGAGGTTTTGGATTTAATTAATATTTGTGGGACAACTGTTTTTTTTTTCTTTAATGTCCAAAGTGAATATTCTCTAAGGCACTATCAGACATCCCCCCTTGATTTTTTTTGTTTAAGAAAATGCTAAATTGCATCAGGTGCTTGATCCATTGATCCTAATAAACTCAAAACAAAGTTAAAAAAACAGATATGGTGGAGTCGGATATGGAGACTCATAGAAGTTTCATTTGGTTGGAAATGTGAATGTTTTTACAAAAACGTCGGATTTCACCCAAAAATGTACCGTATTTTCCGCACTATAAGGCGCACCGGGTTATAGGGCGCACCCCCAAAAAATAGTTTTTGGTCCTATATTTTCCATACATAAGGCACACCGGATTATAAGGCGCTACAATGGGAACGTCGACAAAACAGTCAGATAGTTCAGTCAAACTTATTACCCCCTTAACATTCCGAAAGCTTGCAAGGAAGCAAATACGTGTCATAGACACGTGCGGATGCGGTGTCTGTACGATGTCACCAAACATTTCTTAGTTTCCATTTCATTTTTTGCTGGCAACTGTGTAGACAGCAAAGTAAGAATTTTATTGTGCAGGGAAACGGGTTCTTTACTGTGCATATGACAATAAACACTTTGAATTGACTTTAGTTTAAAATAGACCCATTACAGAAACATCAAGATCGTTCTAAAACAAGATACCGGGAAAATATAAATCCGCATAGCTCACCCAAGTTCTCTTGCAGCCTTCACGTAACCATGGTCTTCTTAATACCTGTGAGTGTAGTAAATGCAGGAGAGTAAAATATTTACAAATACAGAATAGTAAAACATGTTTTCTCTATACCGTAGTGCAACCCAACCTGTGATTCACATTCATCTTTTTCGGCCAATAACAGGATTTGTTTCGCCCCTTTAGCCAATGCGAGCCTGTAAATGATAAAAAGGATCCGCCCCCTTTACCTCCGAATAACTTTAGCCAATAGTGACTGATTCAAATGATGATTGACACATTGGTTAGAAAATAAAACGCCGGTATATAAATCCCAGCATACACCGCGGACGACTTCGCCTTCAGGGGAAAATCTAGTCGGCGGCTGCTTGCTTCAGTTGCAAGACTTTGCGACTTAATATTGATCCATATATAAGGCGCACTTTATAAGGTGCATGGTCAGCTTTTGAAAAAAAACCCAAAGGCTTTTAGGTGCGCCTTATAGTGTGGAAAATACGGTAAGTCTTAACTTGGTCAAGGCTTGTACCTCTGACATCCCAGTCTCTGGGATGGGGGCCTAACCTTTAGGCCACCGTGCTGTTCTACATCTGCCGCCCTGCATAAAACGCAGGACGAACGGGCACGCCACACAATTTGAAGAAAATCTGAGACTTTTATATGCCAATAAAACTTTCTTTCATAAGGCTGGCAAGATATGCTCTGTTTTAGTTCACAATAAGACCACATTAAAAACTCAATACTGTTTTAAACACACCAACTGTTTAGTTTCTAAATTTCCAACAAACCGGTGGAATGTATTGTGATCAAGATCATTTTAAAACATATTGCATGAAACAAATTTTTAGTTTCAAATCGCTTTTGTGAGTCCTGTTTTGTGATGCAAGGACAGGTATTAGTCACCAATATTTTTTTTTGCTTCAATTCAATGACAATAGCACAGCACTTTCGGAAGAGTGACTGTCAGATTGTTTATTTTAAATGCTTATACACAACTATTTAATTTAATATAAAAAATACTGTGGCAATAAATCATTTTTGGCCGAACGCTAATATACAGCAAGGATTTTTAAATAATGTGTTAGTAAGTGTTAGCATGGTTTGTGTTTATTCCTAAGGTGAGGCCCAAATGTTAATGCTTATTGTTACTTAGACTTGACGTAAACCATTCTCTAGAACATGCTGAATTTGTCAAGATCTTGGGACAGGAAGCAGTCAACTGGACATTTTTTTATTTCCTATATATAATGTTGTGTATTTTCTGCCGATGCCCTTGTAACACCCATTGCAACCTGGGTAGCCTGGAAGGAGGATCAGCTCATGCGTGGCCCCTTTCTGAAGGTTTCTTTATTTTCTCCATGCTGAGGTTTTGGATTTTTTTTTTCTTGCTCCATGTAGGTTTCTGATCAGGGGATGTTGTAAATGGTCTGTGCAGCCCATTTGGGCACATTGTGATTAAGGGCTATACAAATAATCATGACTTGATTTGTTATAGTTGAAATTTCTAAAATGTCACTGCTTGATTCGGTTTGCAGTAAACTAACTTTCTTTTTATCCCAGAGGTGTTCACTATTTGCTAAGCCCTCCAAATGACTAAACAGTGGCACAACTACATTGAGGTACCACTGATTTTACAAAGGTATGGTTTAAACAAATAATTAAATAAAATGAAAAGAAAGCAAAGACTTAAAAGTCCTTACAAAATCTGCTTGAAGCCTTCTATCTTTTATCTAGAGTTTTTATGTCATGACTTAAGTGGCTTCTGTGTGCTGCCCTGCAGAGCACTCAAGAGAAAAATGAAATTAATTAGTGCTTGATTATGAATCACACACTTATATAGAACATGCAGTGTCAGAACTAGGATAATACCGAAATGACATGGCTTGATAATCGGTAGAGTGGGTACCTTAATTGCTGTTTGTAAAGTTAATGCTGTTTTCCCTCATTTACTGTACCTTAGAAATCGGACTATAAGGTGCACCTGATTATAAGCCGCACCCAGTACATTTGTAAAGGAAATGTTTTTTATACATACACAAGCCGCACCTGACGGTCCCTTAACGTTTCGACTTCCTGCTGGTGGGCCGCCGGACTTTTGATAAACAAATATGTGTCTTTACGTTGTCTAGAGTTTCTGAAATACGTCATGCCAAATATCATTGGAAAGCTTAAACTCTTGGAAATATATCAAATAAACACCACAACCAGTCTGAAGCGAGATACCCCAAAACTATAAAGCTGGCATAACTCACCGTTACGTCCCCTAAGCCGTCTTCAATTTCTTTGAATGTTCGCGAAAATGGCTTTGTTAAATCAAGGACAGTACATGGAATCTAATCGTGTAAAATATTTACTCCCACACACACGATAATGCTGACAGACAACCAAGAATCCGCCTTAGAAATTTCTGCTTCGTTGGACATTGCTTCTTGTAATCCGTTCGTTTCGCCACATTATTTGCATTTAAATAATTACAAACTCGTTAAATTATTCCCTATATCGTATTTAGCGCTCCCCTTTCGATTGACATATTTTCCATTATGAGGGTTTGATCATAATAGTTTTATTCATGCACAAAGCATGAAGTTACATTAACGTTGCGTCTTCTTCGACACATTTATTCCATGTGTCTCACTCTTACCGAATGAATTTGCCGCATCAGGGTTCAAAGCTTGGGAAAAAGTTGCGGCTTATAGTCCGAATTTTACTGTGTTTTGACTGAAACACAACCACTGTATAATCAAGGTCATTATCACAGTGTCAATGAGTAGTCCAGGATCTCTGCTTTATTTAATGGTACTCAGTCTTAACTCCCTCATTAAATAGGTTCAATGGTTAGTAAACTGCAGGATAGCAGATCCATCGTGACGTATCAAACTTGCCACTGCCAGGCATGATTGTCATGCTAATTTGAATTGTAATTACCTTGTCAAAAATGTAGATGTGATGAGGCGACTGAATTCATTTTTGCTTTAGATGGATATTTATTGAATCGATAGAAAGTATTACTTTCAGGAGAATTTAAAGTTATGCTTGAGGTAAAATGATAAAAATCACAAAAAATACATTAATTGAAAAATAAGAAAAAAATCGATCTTTCAAGTGTCTTATAAAATAGTTTTTGTAAGTATAGAACATAAAATTTGCACCTAAAAGTGCTCTTGGTTCATTCAATTTAGCCTCACTGCACTTTTCCTTCCCTGTTAAGTCCCTTGGCAAACAAAAATCCTTCACGGTAACAAATGTTCTGTCTGGTGGCTACTACATTGCTATCCTGACTCAATGTTGCCATTCACATTAAAAAAAAGGGCACAAGATGGTGGAACGTAGGCCGTGGAGTTTGCATGTTCTCCCCGTGCTTGCGTGGGTTTCTTCCGGGCACTCCGGTTTCCTCCCACATTCCAAAAAACATGCTTGTCAGGTTAATTGGCCGGTCCAAATTGTCCCTCGTTGTGAAAGAGCGAGCGAATAGTCTGTCCCTGTGTGCCCTGCGATTGGCTGGCAACCATTTGAGGGTGTCCCCTGCCCACTGCCCGAAGAGAGCTGGGATGGGCTCCAGCACCCCTGCGACCCTACTGAGGATAAGCGGTGCAGATAATGGATGAATGGATCGTTTTTTGCCTGCTGTTCCTTTAAATTTCTTAACCCTTAAAGATCAAATTCACAAACTACTGACGATGAAAGTAAAACAGATGACACCCCATGTACAAAAGAGCAACTCTCTCAGCTGTCCTTGAGCTTAAGGGTGGGCTTCTGGGATGATCAATCGGTATGCTTCCTCTCTTGAATCGTGCAATTAATCGTGTAGGTGACGGGGCATTTTTGAAGGACGGGCCCCCTCTGTTCTGTAGCAGTCAGGTTTCTGTCCCTCTAAAAACATCGCACTAGCTGGGTTCTCCATGCCTCCAATTATATAATATATTGTAGTTTGACATTAATTATGTCCGATTCCAACATTCATAACGTGTTCTTACAAACCCCTCTTTCTTTCTCGCTCTCTTCTTTGGTGACAGCAGTCTGCTTAGCATGTAAGGTTGTGCCCAGGGTGGTGACCTGTGCATTTGCAATAGTGGGCTGATTGATGTCAGGTAGGTTGCTGCTAATTATTCCCAATGTCCTAAGGCAAGCCTGTCTGCCTTATGATACAGGCCACAGCGCTGTGTGCGCTGAAGCGCTAGGAAACTGAAGGGGGGGAACAAAGTGTAATTGAACTGTATAATGTACAATGAACCCTCACTCTTTGTGCCATAGTTGTGAAATACAGTTTCCTGTAGAATGTGTTAACTTCGAGACTGTTGCCAAGTGGAAATCTTTCTTGTGCTATGTAAAGTCTGATGGATCGTTTAATCATGTTCTGAAAAAAATGGGATTAGGTGAGGGCTGATGCATTTGCTCAACTGGAGAAAGGCGGTGAAGCTGCTGCTGTTACCATGGTGATGGTCATCATCTTCCTCCCCTGTCTTAACTTATTATAACTTTTCTGCATCTTTGTTTTCTCAGGTCCTCTATTAATTTGTCTTTTTTTCCACTGCCCTGTACAGTGCAGTCATTATGAGCTCCCACGCACAATCACCCCAAATTACATGGAAGAAGATATATCGGTGGAGAAAGTGCCACACATCGTTTAAAGGGAAGACAAAAAAAGCCCACGTGCGCATTTTCTTCATCCTTGCCCAAGCACTTTTTATTCTTTTTCCAACATTGTAGATGAAAGCTTCACTGTAGTGACACTACGTAAATGACCTCTCCTACTGTATGATGGAGTCACAGCATAAGCACCGCTCCCATGCCAAACTAGTGATGTAACGCTGTTTAATGCAGTGCAGATGATGCCCGGGTCCTTTTTAATAGCGTCTGGCACTGTAAAAGTGAAGGAGCCGTAATGCATCCTTCTTCTTTCATGCATCAATTCGATTAAAGAAAAAAATAGGTTACATAATTTGTATAAGGAAATCCTGGGATGATTTTTATCAAGCTACTGTATGTCCATCTACAGTGGCTACTTTGGTCGTGCATAGTTTGTATTTTAGTAAAGGGGCCCGCTTGCATATGAATCGCGCAATTCATGTGACGCTTTTTCATCGACGGCCACTTGATGAGAGAAACATTGTGCAAGTAGGTCTCTGGCTCGTGCTCCCATTTGTTCGCCAGTTGTTCATTATCATCTGATTTCACTGAGCGTATTCATGATGTTATACGCTTCAGCTGCTACACACATTATAATTATATTGTCAAATGAACATGACAGAACTTCAAAAGGTGCATGTTCAATTTAAAATAAAAGCTTTTTGTCGGTCAAATTTTAAGATGACTCAATAAAAAGCAAGGCTAACACACACTTATCCACTTGCTCCTCATATGGCCAATGTCCCTTTCCAGCCATCTGTGCCATCAATCAGGTTGGCTGAGCAGGTATAATCCGAGTGTGCGGTGGTGGCGTTGGGGTGTGGTGTCTTTTTACAAGTCTTGCTTTTTTACGAGCCTTCTGCTGCCTCGCAGTAGCGGTGGCACTTCGTCCTTAGAAGAGTTAGATCGTCCAAGAACCTCGACGCATTGAAGGTTTATTGTAGAGGGTCTTAAATATTTTACCACACTGCATGATAAAGATGTCACTTCTAATAGCATTGTTTTTTTGACCTCTTAGAATAGTGTCAGGTGGCATATGGGAACAATGTATGACATTCACCTTCTTTTGACGTGCTTCTCAATATATGACACAATTCGCTTGTATTGCAATTGTGATGTGACTTCTGAATAATTAGAGCAAGTGAAAGTTCTTGATCGTTGGTCGTTTTTTTGACCTTTTAGGCTTTTCATGCTCATTTACATCACCCCTTTCATGCAAAAGTCTAAGGTTAAAACTATTGTTTGTACTCATCATTCAAATATGAGATGGTGGAAAAATGATAATAAAAATTAAACATTTAGTTTTTATTGTCATTGATTATATTGATGCTTACATTGTTTAAAACAAGATTTTATATGGCACTCCATAGTAAACACGTAATAAAGAATGAAAAGAAAAACAAGATAGAAAAGAATGTAACAATAAATGAGCAAACATATTTAGAAGTAGTGCTTGGAGACTGCCCTATGTTGTAAGTGCATTAGAACAATAATGCATGGAGAAATACAATCAATGACTTTTAGCAGCAACATATTTCCAAAATAAGTTGAGAAATTATCGGTGAAGATTCATATTTCTATCTATAGGAAAGTAATATATTTTTCACAGTCTTGTGTGCTTGTTTAGGGTGCTGATGGGCTTGGGAAACAAACTGTCGCTGAGCCTATTTGTCCTTGTTTTGATGGACCTGCGGCAACACAGCAGGTGAAAAGGTGGTGACCGGGGTGAGAAGAGTCCTCAATATAGTGACGGCAATGTCCTCCAGTCTGTGCAGAGAGATGCCGATTATTTTGTGGCCTGAGTTGATGACTCTAAGGTCCTTCTTTCTGCAGTCATGCACCTGTCTTATGTGTGCTGACATTGAAAGTGTAAATGAATATACTCCTCCAACACACAAAAATTAAAGCTATGTCCTAATTCTTATTTTTAAAAGTAAAGTGGGAGATTTGAAAACTTTGTAACTCTGATGCCATCTCCTGGTTTAAAGTCATAATTGTAGCCTTAGGCTGCCTGGTCATGGTGTGCGCGCAAGTAACCTAATGTGTTCTGCCCCGTTCAGCTGTGTTGAAAGTAATACGAAAGCAGATAGGTGCAATGGAAAACAAAGCATGAGGGTTCTTTGATCTCTGTTGTGCATTGTTAATAAATACTTCATAAAGAAGACATTAACCTTTCAACTTTTTAAGGACACCTCAAACAACGCACGCATTTTCTGTTGCATATTTTTGTTTGAACTGAAGTGTGCGGTACGTTCACAAGTTTGCCAGGACCTTGCTTTGCCTCAACAATTCCCCGCTCCATCTGAACGATGCCTGAATAGTGCATGGCTCCGGGCCGCCAACCCCTTCACCTCACCGAACCCATCAAACTCCCTGCTCGCTGACTGACAGCCCTTCTCTTGTCCTCACCAACGTCCGGCTTTGATGCCGGATGCCTGTTGTTTTTGTGCCAGTCACACAAGCGTGAGCACGGGCAGTCTAGTATACTGAGTGACAGGATCAGTAGACGCGCAAGAGGTGCATGCTTAGTGTACATGCCGTCATTTGCAAGTCGATGTTAAAAGGACAAGCACTCCTGTGGAAAGGCTTCTGAGCCATGATTCAGTCCATTTCTTTTCATTCTAGACTCTGTTAAGATAGGAAAAAATGAGGGCTAAATATTGTAGTGTCCCATTTAGATCGGATCAATTGACGTAATGATTCCAAAACTATATATTGAGTACAAATCATTTATTAACCTCACAGCAATGTAACAAGGAAAATTAACTTAATGCATGTTTTAAGGCGATAATCTTTATAAATTGTGATGATAAAGCCCTAAAGTAGCCTAGATGGTAAGGCGCCCGCTTTGAGACTGGGAGGTTCGGGTTCGCGCCCCGGCCGAGTCATTCCTAAGACTTAAAAAGTGGTCGGCGGCGCCCTCTGTTGGCTGCGGCTGCATCGGCTCGCTACAACGGGTCAGGTGCAATCGACATTTCGTTCTGTGTACATTGTTACACAGAATGACAATACAAGGAAATTATTATTATTATTATTATTATAAAACAGTCAATTGTCTACTACTTTGGTTCCTATTACCCAAATGTCAGGGTTATGATGCACAGACAATGGGTCAATTTGTTTATATTTAATAACTAACAACTCCTTGTTTTGTTTTAAACATCAAAACCTGGGTAGTGAACCATAGGAACTTGACAAGATATCTTTGTTTTTTATTTTATTTTGTTTTTATTGTAGTTAACCCCTCTTACCTGGACAGCAAGGCAAGAAAAGGTAGAAGGGAGATTAACTTTAGCAGGAAAGCGGTGCATGTAAATTTATTATCTGGGTATTAGAAGCAAACAGACCACGTTTATTTCACGGACGATTGAAAAAGGCAACATTCAATCGTCCGTGCCAACCTAATTTTTCCCTTACAATAGGGGCTGCCACCATTTGGCAAAACCTGTAGATGTCCATCTTTTGTACCTGCCTCCAGTACTTTCTATAAAAGCTGCAACATTTTGTTTTTTCAAAGTGTTGTAATGAAAAGCAAACCTGACTTATCATGATATATTTGTAAGGTTTCAATACAAGAGAAGCTGTTGTTCAACAGAAGGAACACGGTATTAATCGCCCCCATGTAATCCACAGGTTAATTTCATCCAAGACCAAATGCAGTAATGTACAAATTTGTGACCAGTCAAATGGTTTGTTATGTACAGTATTTTCAGGACTATAGGGCACATCGTGTTAAAAGGCTCAGCCTCCGTAGCTGGTTTTATTTCTGTATTTAAAACATTCACAGGGAGCACTGCATGATGGAGCGCGGTGCCCTCTGCTGCGGCCACCCTTACAACAACATAGACCAGCATAGAGGTGTGCATATTTTAAAAAAAAAAGCAAAACTGAGGGTTTTTTTGTGGTTTAAGTATTAAATACAAAATAAAACTCACGGATCAAACACAATTTTGAAAAAGAGCACCATAGCGACACACAAGAAGGGGCCTGAAAAGTCTTAATTTACTGTTGTGCTTTGCCCTCTGATCCACCGCTCAACTCTTTCTTCCAACTCAGGCTACATAGCCTTGTTCCCGCGGAAGCTCAGCTGAGTTTTCTTTACTTGTCGAAGTTCTTTTTTCAGCTTGCTCCAATTGCGAATCATCGATTCGTTATTCTTCAACTCTCACAGCTGCTTGCAAAGCATTTAATTAAGGGAAAGGGAAGTTTTGGATTTAATTAATATTTGGGGGGACAATTCTGTTCAGCCTCTGGTAGCAGAATAACTTTCAAATGGCTAGATACGCTACAGCGTTAGCATCCATGTGTACTTCCGCAAACATGGGCTCACTGCTTGTGAGGTCATGTGTCCTCTTCTGCGCATGCCAGGCACTTTGCGTTTAAACAGGAGACGCTTAAATGTCGCAGGAGATTGAATACAAGTCAAATTCATTTGGAAACGTGAACAATCTCACAAAAAACATCAGATTTAACGCAAACATCTGAGTTGAGCACTAGGCTCTGCCTTATGTACAGGCCCACACCTCACCCTTAAGCGGTTATGCCCACACTTCACCCTTTAGCAGTCTCATGGTGTCTTCAGCTATGTCTGCAG
Source organism: Urocampus carinirostris (assembly GCF_059441175.1). NCBI lineage: Eukaryota > Metazoa > Chordata > Actinopteri > Syngnathiformes > Syngnathidae > Urocampus > Urocampus carinirostris. The sequence goes on along the minus strand of NC_142359.1, from coordinate 32,683,200 downwards.
CTTTACATAACACACAGGGTGCATCTGGATAGTGCGCGAGGCACAATTCGAAGAAAATTGGAGAGATTTATGTGCGCCTTATGGTAGTGAAAATAGGGTATACATTAGCCTTGTGCATTGCAAATTATACATTTTTTTCCCTCTGCACTTAGTTGACCAAGCCTCTGGGGAATGTGCCTGTCGGCAGGATAATCTTCCACCATACTAATCACACAAATTGCAATACATGTATACAATAATGTGATGTTTTATCTGTCCCACCAGGGAGATTCGTCTTTGACGTCCTCCCCCACTTGCTCATGCATACCTTGAAACAATCGTCTGCGGGCTAAATTGCCTCTTAAGCATGCATTTGTCTTAGTGAACTGCCCCAGTGTTTATTTCTATAGAGACCGCTTACAGAAACGCCCTCAAAATTGCAATGAGTTTTCCCGTTCCTGCACACATTAGGAGGTGCTGAAAGAAAGGATATTTGGACTGAAAAATTGCGTAAACCTTTGCTCATCAAACATGACAAGGACAGCGAGTTACAACCGCCACCGCCGGGTTGGTTGCACAAACTTTTCACCCACAACAACGGCTTCATTTTCAAAATCGCATGTAACGTCTTTAATGTATTCCAGCGGTAGGTAGCCCGGGCACGGCTGTCTCATTCATAATGCACAAGAGGCGCCCTCGGAGAGTGGAACGTGTTGTCGGAGAGATGAGTTAGCCCGGGTCTAATAAAACGACTGGTGCAATTTAGCCTGTATGTCCTGTATGTCCCTGCCTACTGGGAAATTGAAATGCACTCCTCTCCAATCATTCCTGTAACGAGATGCTACGTCGCATGTCTTTGGAAACCTTCTTGCTAATATTTTTATTTGTTTGAAAATTATCTCCTGCAAAAGTGTGATGCAACGTCACGCTGTTGCCTTGGCTCTCTGTGATTGGAATTCCGCATTTTTGGCGGTTTGTCAAGAGATTTTGCCGGTAGTAGTCGCAGTGTTTGCAATTTTCCTTCATGAGATGCATTGCACTAAACTGGCACATTCCCTGTTCAGTAACTATTTTTTTATTTCACCTTCTTCCTGTTCACGCTCACATTTTCATGTCATCCAATAAGGGGCTCTAGTGACTATAGACAGACGTACCATTAACCGACTCTGTCCTCCTATGGTGAGATTAATGCCAGGTGTAAGAAATATAACATAGTTTAATTAAGCCCAAGTCCACAAGATTCATGGACTCATTTCACTGTCTGACAGTGCAAATGAAGGTTCAAAGGGTGCACACCAAGAGAAAGGGACATCCTTGACTAGCTTTTAAAAGAATAATGAATGCCGTGCGGCTTGTAGGATAACGATTTCACCCTTAATGACTTCGGCTCGGATGAAAACGGTACATAACTTCCCCGTGGTTGTCCCCATCTCTATTAAGGCAGATGTCATTGGCGCGAGATTAATAATGCATTCAAAACACCATGCTAAGATGCAGTCAACATTTTTCCCAAAACAAGGCTGCATTTGTGTTTTTAGTCTCAAACCGCACTGATAGCTGATATTTCATATATTCAATTCGATTGATTTTTCATCAAGCAACAAGCATCCCTGAGGTTGCCTCTGGGGGTCTACAAGCATGTTTCTTGATCATTGTGATTGACCGTGGAAAAAAGACTACCATTACCTTCCCCTGCCTAAGGGAAAGCCAAGAAAAGTGTAAGTCAAGAATCAAAAAACTCTTTGTAAAACCTGCATTGTATTCTCAATGTTTGTTATATTTGACACTCAGGCTCAATCCCATTAGTTTTCCTTTCACCCACCTACTTTGCCTTGATCTTTCCTTTCCTCTTTCTCTAAGAATTAATAATGTACTTCCCAATTATCACACCATAATTTTGAGCTGCATTGTGTTAACGTAGCATTAGCTGAAACTGTTCGTTCCTCATAAACTTTTTTTTTTGTTTCTTTCAATTTTACTCCGTAACAGTATCATTGGATCTGGTTACAACAATAAGGCGGCGTAGTGTTTTACTTCCCTGATGTGCACTGTACTTCACTCTTGTTCATCTTTTTTCTTCTTTGCCTCAACCACCTTTTCTGAGCCTGTTTGCATTTCCTTTTCCCTAAGCCCCCTCTGTAGGAATTTATGTTCCATAACACAACGCAACATAAAAACATACAATTGGTTTATTCCCTCCGTGATTGCTTCTATCTTGTCGGCAATGCTGAGGAACCTTGGCTAGAGAAAAGATGGGGGACTCCTGAGTTTAAATGCTTTGCAGAAGATTTATACTTTTTTTCATCGGAAAAATGCTTTTTTAGAGTAAGGGGTAAAATTTCAGGTAATCGAGAGTAATGGGATTGAGCCTTTTTAGTAGGTTTAAGCCCGCCCTGCATTCGATTAATATTGAATTTCTACAAAATTAACGCTGTACAAGGTAGGGTAAATCACTCCCCTCACACAATTCCATTCTGAAAAAAACTCATCCAAACTATTACAAATGAATGGCCGCTTCCATCGGCCAAACAAGGTCTAATGCATTTCACTCAATTTGGCCAATGGACCCAACTCAGTGCTGTTTAGCTGATTTCCTATCCCACTATCTGTCTCTGACTTCATTGCATTTACCTTGAAGAACAGTCCAGGCGCAATCCTATGGCAGCACTAATCAATACCATTCACTCTGCTGAGGCCTTAGCAATTTTCAGGCCTTGCTTGCGATGCAAGTCTTCGTCTGTTCTTTGCTTTTGAACATTTTTGCCATGTTTCAGTAATGTTGTTTAAAACTAGCCACTGAAAACTAGCATATCACCCTAGAATATTCCAGATGCATGGAAAAAAGAATTTATAGAGAACCCTGACGCTGCAGTAGATGCTTGTTAAATCATCCATTGCAATGCAATCATACATTTCCTGATTTGGTTAATGACTTACTGGTTGTAAGAGATCCTCTGAATGATTTACTGCCACTTGGGTCACGAATGCGGCTTAGTCACAAAGATGTAGATAACAAATGTATGTAAAAAAAGATGCTTGTTTACGCTCAGTCGAGATTAGCTCCCCTGTTGGCGGAATAACTGTAGGCTCCGGAGATAGCAGCAGACAGCGTTTTTTCTCTGTCGCCGAATGTGCTCTCCACATCTGTGCGGCCATCACTTATCGCTGTCAAGGTGTGCGTTGGAGGGATAGCACCATAGACTCGATGTAAAGCGTCGTCGTGAGCATTAAGCCATCCTCGGGCTCTTCATTGACTAAAGCAAAGCACTCTTTTTAAAACCACTATAAATGTTCAATTTGCACCTCTTTATTGGATTTATTTTATGTGATAGCCTTGCAGCTTGCCTACTGCGCTTGTGGAAAAGTAATTATTGATATAATTCTTTAATAAAAAGGAACAAGATGGCAAGGGAACATGGCTAGGTGTTTTGTTATATTGACTGATTTGTCTGTTTAACTTAATAATCCAGTAATGGTTTTCTGAAGGTTATACTAGCCTAGCTTCTTAAGGTCCTCATTTTTAAAATTTGTTGTTTTACAGAAGAGCTTCGGAAACTCAGCTGGTCTGGAATTCCTCGGCAAGTTCGACCAATCACATGGAAGCTTCTGTCTGTAAGTTGGGGAGAGCTATGGAACATTTTAGTTTCCAGTTCAAAATTTTTTGAAATTGCTACTTGGTGATATACATTTGATTTTAAGTCCAATGGCTAAATCAGAGACTTATTGTTTAAAAATAAACAAAGCAATAATTTTATTTAATTATCTGTATCACAATAAACATTTTCTTGTATTCCGCTTAAGTATTTTACCTTGTAGAGCAGTGGTCTCCAACCACTGTCAGATGGGTCATTTGGTACCGTGCCACATTGAAAGAAAAAAAGCGTTTTTTTTTTTGTTTTTTTTTTTGCCTATACCATATTTATTATTTTATAACGCTTTTTTTTTTATTCATGACATTTCTTAACATGCGGGGACATGATTAAAATTTAGTTGTCAATGTAAACTATGAACACAAAAACAAAATAAAGTTCATAATGTATTCATCTCTTGTCCTTTAAAGTTGGATTCGTCATCTGATACACTAAAGTTTTTTTTCCCTCGTTGCATTTTTTTGTGTGTTTATTTATATTTTTCAAGACGTAACTGACTAGAAAGTGTGCTAATGAGATAAAACCGATTGCCTTTTTCCATGTCATCACCTCCTTAGTGGTCTAGTAATTACACAGTTGATTTAGGCTTATTGATATCATTGTTATTGTTATGAACACTAATATTATTGGGCAGGGATGCGCAAATATTGTCAGACATTTGACCGGTCGTGGCACAGAAAAGGTTGGGGAACACTGTGGTAGGGCACCCTTGTTGTAAAATTAAAGAATTTAAAAGGACATTAGGTTACAAACACCTCACAAATTAATTTAGACAAAATTGTACCGAATAAGCGTGGTCTTTATATTTAATGACAACAATCATATTATCATGCATATATTGAGATTTATCACCTCCATGTTTTCATTTACCTATGTGATTTACTTCATAATGTCCCTTTAAATTTGGTGAATTGTTCAGCCCGTAACTCTTAATTGTTTTTCCCTAACCTTTGAAGAGACTCAACTTTGCAAACAAAAGTGCACTCACAGCCGCTCGTGCTAATAAACTTGTGCAAATAATTATAAACACATAGCAGATGATCAACACACACACACACACACACACACACACACATGACTGTAAAGTCACTGTCATCATCCATTTCCTGACCCGGCTCCTTTTTTTTTTTATATAAAGACTGCTTACAGTTTGTGTGTGTGTGTGTGTGTGTGTGTGTGCTTTAAACTTGAATAGGGAAATTAATTGCGGGGAACCAATAATTTATTCATGAGCCACTCGGTGTGTTTACTCATTAAGCCATTGTTGTGGCGTACAGCTCTGAGAGTTCTGAGAGATGACTGGCTTTTTGAGCACTGCGACTCTCCCATTAATTACTGCACAATAGCTAATGTGCCGCAACAAAGATGTCATTAAGGTGCGACTGTGTGGCTGTTTTTTTGCGACTGTTGCTGGTGTAACGCTGTCCAACTTGGGGGGTTTTAAATTTGTAACATCCTCTTTGGGACTGATACAGTATACCCCCAGGGTTTGAAATGAATTTGTTCTGAGGTGGAGTTTGCAAAGTGAAATTACTGTATGGCAGGGGAAAGAATCTTATGGAAATGACCTCCAAACCCACCAATCACCAAATAAAAATGTTAGAATAAAAAAAAAAAAAAAAAAAAAAAAGTACCATATTTTTGGCATTATAAAGTGCACCGGGTTATAAGGCGCACTCCCCAAGCAAAAATGATTTTTTGTTCTATATCTTCCATACGTAAGGCGCACTTGACTATAAGGCACTACAGTAGGAACATCAACAAAACGGTCAGATAGGTCAGTCAAACTTAATTATCCCCTTAACGTTCAGAAGCAAATACGTGTATCAGACACGTTCCCACCTGGTGTCTGTACGATGTCACCAGTCACTAAAATATGCCATGCCACAAATTATTGGAAGGCTTAAACTCCTGGGATTCAAGGCATGCTGATCATTTAAAAATATTATTTCCACAGAAACATCACGATCAGTCTGAAACAAGATATCCGAAAAATATAATGCCAGGGTAGCTCTCCAAAGACGTCGTCTTGCAGGCATTACGTTCAATGATAATATGCAACCAAGGACCCCTTTCATCCGTGAGTGAAGTCCAACCGTGTCAAATACTCGCCTACCCCTAAAACACGCGATAATGCCGAAAGATCAAAAAATCCGCCTGAAAGCATCTTTGCATCGATGGACGTTGCTTGTTGCTATCTGTCTGTTTAGCCCTATTAAATGCTTTGCTCTAGGCTGTACACCAGCCTAACTTGTGATTCACATTTTTTTCGGCCAATTTCAGGCTTCGTTTTACTCCGCTTTAGCCTATATGAGCCTGTAAACACTAAAAAGAACCCGCCTCCTTTACCTCAGAAAAACATAGCCAAAAGTGACCGATTCAAATGGCGATTGACACATTGGTTAGGAAAATGCCAGTATACACATCCCAGCATGCACCGCGCACTACTTCAACCGGGGAATATCCAGGGATCAGAATTTTCCGCGGATCCGCGGATTTCCGCTGTTTTTGAACCCCAAAGGTCATTCCCGTAAATCGTCTAAATTCGATGAGAAAATATTTTGGGGGGGTGAGGTATGATACGTGACTGTTTCATCACCCCAAGTTAGCATTTAGACCATTGGTCGATAGGTTCGCTGATAACCAATCAGCGGAGCTTTTGTTCAGAGCATTGGCTTTCTCAAACATGGCGCTCCTTCCGGTCTTTTCAAACGGTGAAATGAGTGTTTGAAAAAGTAAATATGAAAATACTAAGAAAAGAAGACGAGGCTTTTGTCTCCGAGATTGATAAAGGAATCAAGAATAAATTTAAGTGGTCATGGCTGGAGAAGACTGTCACAGTAAACGTTAAAATCGGCGCAAATATCGAGGAAGTTACAGAAACTTTGAGCCAGTTCATCGCAAAGTGTGATGTTCCAGGGAAAGCAAAGTGTCTATACTGTGTCGATCTGATCAATTATGGTACGCGAGGTTGTGTGGCACTGATCGATCATGCTAAAATGAACAAGCACAAAGCAAAAATAGCTTGCCGGCGATCAAATTATGCACTCGGATCCGCATTTAAAATCGGCAGCCACCGGTTCAACATTATTGGCCGTTTCAAATCCTTCCACTTCAAATACTAGCAGCAGTCAACCACTGGTTCCCCTGTGTGACAGAAAATCCCAATCTGAGGTATTTATAAATCTATTTATTTATGAAATGATTTTATCTTTTGTGTTTATACAATATTTAGAACAGGATAAACAAAATTTAAAATTTGTTATAAACATGATTAAAATAGATTATTTTGTATCATCATGTTCAATATTACAAATGCTTTTAATGTCAATATATTATTATTTTTTTAATTTATATATATATATATATGTATATATATATAATACATGGTTTCTGTTTTGTTGGATTTAATTCATTCTAGTGCAATTTTCACATAGCAAATAAGATAAATGCTGTTGACTTCAGGGGGGCTCCGCCCCCCTGAGCCCCCCACCGGGCTCCGCCCTGGACCCTGGCTATTTCAGCTGAAAATGAAAATCTCCATTCTGATCCCTGAATATCAGTCAGCAGCTGCTTATCGTAGTTGCGACTCATTATTGATCCGTAAATAAGACTCACTGTATTTTAAGGCACATGGTCAGCTTTTAAGAATATTGAAGGCTTTTGGGTGCGCCTTATAGTTCAGAAAATTCTGTAATATACATGTATAATGTACATGCATATGATTAAAATACATAAATAAATACACTTGTAGAGAAAAATAACATTTTATATCCTTTTGGTGTCACATGACTTGAGCTGGTCAAGCAGAGTAGCAGGTGAATGGAGGGGGGGTACTGCGACAAAAGATAAAATTAAAACACATTTTAAACTTTCCACTTGTAAGGATTGTCATAGTCTTAGATGACTTTGTTGCTTTAATTACCTCCGTATTCTTAATAATATTCTCGATCATCTATTGCTTTAGGCCTTTTAACTTAGAGAGGGTAACGATGCCTGAGTTTCATCCGTATTTATTGATAATCACAAGCTTCCTTTCGATGTTTATAATGATCTAGCTTCTAAAAAGTGGTCGGCGGCGCCCTCTGTTGGCTGCGGCTGCATCGGCTCGCTACAACGGGTCAGGTGCAATCGACATTTCGTTCTGTGTACATTGTTACACAGAATGACAATACAAGGAAATTATTATTATTATTATTACAAATACAATACAAAAAATACAGTATTGTATGTTGACTCGCAACATCTTTTATTTTTATGTTCGAAATAAAAGTTTTCATTTATTCATTCATTCATTCTTGAAGAACACATGATAATCTGAACTAAATGAAGTTAAAGGAGTTTTGGAAGGCATTTTTTTTACCTCAACCATTTGCAGTTCAACTTGTTCTGGCACACACAATATTTTTTTATTGATGTTTTAAGTGGAGATAATGCCAAAAAGCTCTTATCCCACACCTTAAATCAAAAACATCATTTGGCAGGGGCGCAGTATCCTTGGGGTTAACTGTACTTTATAACATTGGCATATATGATGACCCATACATGCTTTTTGTGGCACTAAGGTTTATATGAATCGTTTTTGGGTTGTATATGTTAGCTGTGGGAGGTTACTCCCTGTGTTTTTGGTGCATGTAAAGTGCTTCCCTGTGGGGAAATGAATGCAAACGTAAGTGGGAAGTGTGCTCGGGAACACAGACAGCACAGCGAGCGAGGGAATTATCACTGACCTTTTCTTCTGCAATTTATTCCCCTTTTCGTCTAACACTTATTTTTTTGCGTCACTTTTTGGTAAGCACACTCGTGTGAAGAAAAATGGTCTTTTGCCTGTTGTGACGATTGTTTTTAGATTGTGCAGCCTAGACACATGTATGAGCTATACATGGTCTTTTGCAAAAATGTGGCAGCTGGTCTTCCATCTGCATGAAATATTGAAGATACAATTGTTTACGGTTATTTGGAACACTGTACAAGACTATCCTTGGGATAGTATTCTATGTGCTGCTTCCTCAGGTCTCGAGATAACATTATGTGATCACTTTTTTTTTTATCAAGATTTCATTTAGTTATTTCTTTTTCCAATAAATTATGTATTTAGAGAAAATAGAAACAATTGGGGACTCAATATAATGATTAAAACAGTTTGTAAAATTTAAATATTTCTGTCATAATTTCCTGGATTATCTAAATTATTTCAATTACAATTTATTTACTATTGGTACTTTTACTACAATCAGAAACAAAGACCCCAAAACAGTCTACCGTATTTTCTGCACTATAAGGCGCACCTAAAAGCCTTTATTTCTTTCACAAGCTGACCATGCGCCTTATAATACAGTGCGCTTTATTTATGGATCAATTTTAAAATTGCAAAGTTTTCCAACTAACTTGCAGCCGCCGACTAGATTTTCCCCCGAACGCCAAGTAGTACGCGGTGTATGCTGGGATTTATTTACCGGCGTTTCATTGGCTAACCAATGTGTCAATCATCATTTGAATCGATCACTATTGGCTAAAGTTATTCGGAGGTCAAGGGGCGGATCCTTTTTATCATTTACAGGCTGGCATTGGCTTAAACGGCAAAACTAAGCCTGCAATTGGCCGAAAAAGATGTGTCAATCATCAGTTGAATCGATCACTATTGGCTAAAGTTATTCGGAGGTCAAGGGGCGGATCCTTTTTATCATTTACAGGCTGGCATTGGCCTAAACGGCGAAACAAAGCCTGCAATTGGCTGAAAAAGATGAATGTGTATAGCACGTGGCTGACGGCATAGAGAAAGCATTTTTTTCTATTCTGTATATGTAAATATTTTATTCTCCTGGATTTACTACCCTCACGGATATAAGAGGACATTGGCTGCACATTATTATGAACACAACGACTTCGGTGAGCTACTCCGGGTTTTATATTGTCCCTGTATCTTGTTTCAGACTGAACTTGATGTTTCTGTGATAAGCGGTGCAGATAATGGATGGAATGGAGTGTCTATTTTTAAATTAAACTCAATTCCAAGTGTTTATTGTCATATGCATAGTAAAGTTGCGAGCGAAAAAGAAAATAGATACTAAGGAATGGTTGGCATTTCTTGAATCCCAAGACTTTAACCTTCCGAATGATATTTGGAACGATGCATTTGGGTGACATCGTACAGACACTGTTTCGGTATATGTCTGAGACACGTATTTGCTTCTTTGCAAGCTTTCGGAATGATAAGGGGGTAATAAGTTTGACTGAACTATCTGACTGTTTTGTCGACGTTCCCATTGTAGCGCCTTATAATCCGGTGCGTCTTATGTATGTCAAAAATAGGACCAAAAACTATTTTTTCGGGGTGCGCCCTATAACCCGGTGCGTCTTATAGTGCGGAAAATACGGTAATTTAAAAAGGGTATATTATAAAATATGTACTTCTATTACCGTAAATTCCTGACTATAAGCCGCTACTTTTTTCCCTAACTTTCAACCCTGCGGCTTATTCAGTGATGCGGCCAATTTATGTAATTTTTCTAACGGCCGCCAGCAGCGCTCAAGTGTTGCTACCATTAACTGCCCTGTCACAGGCACCGTTTGGGATGAAAGTTATATTATTATTATAAAAGCTTTGAAAACTCTCTCGGTGTATCGTCTTTCTTTGTAAATATGTGTAACCCATGTATAATATGTATTTGCAACTGTAAATTTTTGTAATGTATTTATTTGTATTTATATTAGACACTTATTCTGATATGTTTTGCACGGGTGAATGAAAAAGGAGGGGCGGAACAAACGCGGGGTGCTGAGTTTTAGTTGGGACCGCTAAAGGTGAGGGACAGACAAGGAAAGAAGAGGGGGTAAAAAGTTGGTTTAAGAAAAAGGAGTTGCGTGAGTAAATGTGTTCATCTGATATATTTTTCCCACCCTTACCTTTGGAAGTATACACATTTTTCCTTGAATTACTTTCAACGGGACCCGGAGTCTGCAGGTCTGCATCAAACCATAAGTACCGGTATCATTTTCCGTTCATTTTGCCGGCTGTGATTTTTGGACTGTGGACTTAAATGACGGACATTTAGCTTCAATCGCGGGACTTGAAGTCGGGTTTGGGTTAATTTTGTGTTTGTGTTACATTCTTAAATGTGGGTGCATGCGGCTTATATACAGGTGCAGCTTGTGTATGTACAAAATCGGTTTTCCTCTTAAAATGTGGTGGGTGCGGCTTATAATCTGGTGCGCTCTACTGTATAGTCCGGAATTTACGGTACATTGATTTGATTGAAAAAATAGTACTCTTTACTCTGTTAAATTTACTTTCTATTTTGTTATTTTCCAATGTAATTGGATAGTGGATTTATTCCCAAATTATTAATCTGACAAACTAAAATGTTTTCACTTCAATCCCTGTGTTAAAATTAGGATTTCTAATGAACATTATTGAAACATAAGTTCCTGCTTTGGAAGATTGATGCTTCAAAACACGCTCCCTCCGAAATGTGCTATTTAAGAAGTTGGATTCTATTGAAAACAAAATGTTTAATGATTCAGAAGAAGAAAATGGTCCCCTATCATGCAATGAAAAATCAGCAGATACATACCTTTAAAAAGTTAAAATTAAGAGATGGTATGGAAGCATTACTCTATTATGGAAAGAGTTCGCAAATAATTTGATAATTTATTAATAATTAAAGTGACAGTGTGTATTATTTAGCGCCTTTGGTGCTTAAAAATTATAAAAAAAATATTGATTCAAATCATAAGGAAAAGCACCTGGACTATTGTATAAACGCGTATTTTTTTAAATGCTCGTAAGTTGAGAAATTAAAATATATTTTACATATTATGAACCCTCATCGAGAGGGAACGAAGACAATTATATGTCATCTTGCTACTACAGGTACCCCGAAAAACAAAAAGCATGTGTAAGGCTAGGCAGAAAATTAAAAGAAATATGGTATAAGTTGGGTCCCCGTTCATCATTGTGCTTTTAGCATTCGTTTTTGGCTGCATGACACAAAACAGCGAGACTTACTGGTCAAATATTACATTGTCCCTTTAACTTATATAGTTCTTCTGAAACATTATTTCAAAATTATTATTTTTTAAATTTTTTGTCTGCTCAGTTTAAGGACAATGTCATTTTGAGAATAATGGAGGTACAAGTTTTACATGAAACAATTAAAACGCATCTTCATGTGGAACAGTTAGGTTGGATTTTATGACCTCACGGTTTTATGATCCAAATACCGTATTTTCAGCACTAAAAGGCGCACCGAACTATAAGGCGCATGCAATTGAAACTACAGTAGGAGCTACTGCAAGTACTGCACAAATTAATGGAATGCTTTAATGACACAGAGCAAAATCAAAAAACATTATATGCAATGGGAAACTAACCCGAGTAGTGGCTGTGAGTACACTGACACATTGCCACTAGACCACCAGTGGTACAGATCCCATTATCACACTATTTTTACTCACAGTGTACACAACGCTGACTTACATAGTGCATTCTGATAGTATGCATAAAAGAGCTTGTATATTATTTTGATGAAAGACTTTCTGTCTGCTCGATTCACATTTATTGGTGAAGAATAATCCTTTATGTCAGCGATGTTTATCATTTTGATAAATCATTGCACAATCATTGCTCAAATACAGTACAGTAAAACCCTGTACCAATAGTAACTTTATCCACTGGCCTGGAGAGGGAAGGGCACCTCCAGGGTGTTTTTGCCCAATGCACACCAGAGGAAACGGTGCATCTACAACCCTTGTGGTTGAGGGATCCAATTTCTGTCAAAATTGAAGTTTTTGGATTCCCTGTGGTCCGCTCTGTGGTTTTAAATGTTTTTGTTTTTTATTGGAGAACTTCAGTGTCTATTTGAGGTTTATCTAAGTTTGCAGTGTTTGCTTTCACTATACCAACAAGGTCTGGATGCGACATTTCCAGCCCACCTGGTGAGGATTTCAACAGAATCCTCGATTTCAGTGGATGAATTATCTTAGGGTTAGATCCAAGGCTCGGATCAAAGCCCCACGTCCAAAAGCATCTCTTCTGGAATGTCATAATACTTGACTGCCTTTCCTGTCCCGTCTGCAGGACGTCGGATAGAAAGATGGATATGAGGGGATCAGGCTTGAGATCAATTCTCAATCTGCGCACACACACTGGCGCTCACAGGCCTCGCCTTATGTCGTAAATTTGGCACAGACACCTAATAAAACTTCCCTTCAGTGATGTCCCGCGTGCCCTTGCCACTCCACACCAGCATGCAACATCTTATTTTGATTTTTTTTTTCTAACCTCCTCTCCTCCACTTTTTTTTCTGACAAAGATGAGAAACAAATCCACCCCCTTAGCCTTCGAAACTGAACAATTCCACACTACTAGCTTGCATTTAGCGTGCAATCACAGCAACATGCCGTTATTACAGAATGGATATGAAAAAGTAGTCATCAGGAAATGGTGGGCATTGCATTGCAAGCGAGAGGCTCCACAGGTTGCCCCCCGGGCTGCCAAAACGCAGCGAGTTGAACCTCCCATTATTTCAGAAAACAACGGCATCTCGTTTCATTTGTTTAAAGAGCACTTGGCGTCCGAGCCCGGAGTAAAAAGGAAATAGAGTTAATGACTTTTCTGCTTTGTGAAAGAATGGCAGCCTGTGGCAATATGTACATTTGCTAATGGTGTGTGGCTGCAAATGTGACACATCGGGGAGATGCAAAAAACCAACCAGCTGTGGAAACTGTGATAATACAAAGGGTTTATATGTTTCATAAAGCAACGGGGCTCATTTTTAGAGATAATGATGTCAAAATGCTATTTCATTTACGGTCGCAAAAAATAAAACTTCACCCCTTCCCCCCCTTTTAGACAACCCCCTGTTAATACATCCCATTAAGATTGACTTTGGAGGGATTTGTGTGACTTGACACTCATATTTGCAGTACAGAAGTTAATATTTTTGAAAATGATCTCAGAAGTAACTTATGATTGAGAATGTCAAGCTAATTTCAATTTCAAATAGAATCCGATATGAATAACCTGTACGTCAATTTATCTTATCCTTAATCAGATGGGCTACAAGGTTTCAATGACATTATCTAACAATGTCAATGGTGTGTTCCCATATGGGGACAAAATCTATCCCGATGCATTTTTTAAGGAAGGAAAATAGAGTGAACATTGTTTTCAGCAACTTTCATCACCAATCAAGAAAAACATCCTTACCAAATTACATAAATTCTGACATTATTTGATAAATTATTGGAGAAAATAGAATGTATACATATAACAGACACTCTAAAGGAAACCAAAGGGATGTTGCTGGAAAAACATAATTTACTTCTGTTTATCATTCACCATCTGAAACAAGTCTAGTATGGGGCGGCAGTAGCTCAGGAGGTGGAGCGCTCATCTTGGGATCAAGGGATCCCAGTTCGAATCCCGGCTTGTCCGTGTTACATGTCGAAGTGTCCTTTGGTAAGACACTGAACCCCTAATACCCCCAATAAGCAGGTCAGCGTCTTACATGGCTGCAATACAAGGCCGCTATTGGGAAATGTGAAGCACACTGTAAAGCGCTTTGGGAAGTCATTGATTTGAAAAGCGCTATATAAATGCAGATCATTTCATTTCATTTACCCTAAATCATTAGAGTGGGCTATTTTGGTCTACAGGGAATTTTCTACAACAATGCAATGTTATTGTCAAGAAGTTCTAAAAGATAATTCGTGCACATGAAAAAGAAACTCTTGGAACGAAAAACCTGATCTCATTTGCAATCATTTATTCTATCATTTTTCAATCAAAATCCAACACGCAATTATTTCTAGTACGTCCTTTCATTTAATGATAAAAAGTCTTTACAGGAGTGAAATGATTCATAATATATCTGTCTATCAGCATATTTTTTTAATCTATTTTCATATGTTGTGGTCTTGAAAACGCAGATGACGTTTAGAGAAGTAAATTTGGGGCTTCCATTCAAGAGAAAAAAAAAACCAAACCCACAGAAAGTTTTTGCTCAACTTTTACCCTGTCCCTTAGCGCCACCATTTGTTTTCTCTCTCTAAATCAAAAATAATTTAGCTGGTGCAAAGGCTTAGTTAAAAAGAAGCTGCTTCATTTTCTAGCCCCAAATGGATTCCTCTGCAAGTATTCACTCTGTTTTTCAAGTCAAAGATCCATTAGAGAGATGGAAGATTTGGGAAGTGGATGCATTCAGAGGAGCAGAATGAAGACACGGGGTTTATTTATTTATTTTTATTTTATTTTTTTGCAAGCAAATGACAGAGTTTCCACATATTTACACTTCCCTCATTCCTTTTAAACCAGCAGACCACAAATAAATTCAAATGTAGCCACTAAAAATTTAAGCACCCTACCATTTCTCCCAGAAATGCACTTTGTGAAATATTTGATGATTTTAAAAGCAGCAGTTCATCTTAAAATGTAACTACGTTTCCTCGTCTTTTTAGCGGTGTGTGGGCGCTCCGTCCAATCGAACCGTAAACATGCTGCGGTATCATTGGCCTCCGCTTAACTGTCCATTAACCTTTCACACACACACACACACACCCTGACCCCAAATACCCACCATGCCCGTTCCTCACCTCTCCCTAGCATTTATATAGCAGCCACCGGGTTAGGAACTGGCCTGTTTGTGTGACCGATGGGTTATTATTTGGCAGCTAAGCTAGAATTGAGGGAAAAAAAAAGGTCATAGGGTTTTCTGGACTTAAATGTGACAGCACGGCTGCAGACAGACGGGTAGAGCTCATGGGGTCTACATAGTTACTTTTGCAGGTTACGAAATAAAAAATAGGGGAACAATACCCAAGCTATTTCAGTCTATTACAGGTGCTAAATCAACAATTGAAAGCGTCTTACCCTAACTGAAGAGCAAATAATGACATAATTTTCGAGGAGGAGATGCCCTTCCTTCCGTTAAAGTGCTTAAGAGAGTAATTGATCATAATAACGGGCAATTTGCGGTCGTGCTAATTGGTGAAAGGCACGGGTGTAAACTTTGATATTCCGCCTGTCTAATGTGTCTCATTTAGTTCTCACCACTCCATTGTAGCTCTTTCTTTATTTATGTGAACATGGGATTATGCTTGAGCTCTCCTGTACGAAAGGTTTGAAATAAATAATTTACAACCCCAGTGTTCCCAGGCGGCGCTCGGTCATGAGTTTGCTGACTCTTTATTGCTTAAGTGTCGTGTTGTATTTTGTTGCATCTTGGGTTCTTTTCACATCCTTTGTTGCAGTATAGGTAATACTTTGAAGGTGAAATTGTTTTTCAGACAGTGTAAATCAAATAAATAGAACATATGTTAATATGGATTACACAGATGAACAAATACAGTGGTGCCTCAGCATTCAAACTGTATATTCTGTTCCAAGTTGAAGGTTCAAGGTCCGCTTTAATCAAGGTCTGAATTTATTTTTCCCCATGAGAGACTCAACACTGCCCTCTAGGGGCCGGGGTGAGCATTTGGTTTACATTTATTTAAAAATCATACGTTTTGATATTTTTTTTACATACTCAGAAATGTATGGACCATTCAACAGGTATGTTTTACATGCCTGATATAAATGTTTATCTATGTCTATATATAATATATATGCATGATATAAACATATATATATATATATATATATATATATATATATATATATATATATTTTTTTTTTACCATTTACTTAATTTTGGACTGAAAAGTAATGGAATCTATTTACCCTGTTTTGTAATGTACATAGGATGGCATTGTCATCCAAAAAGTCAGGTCTCATCATTATGAAACATTTCTTGATGAACATATTATTTAGTCTTTCTGTACTGGCTGAACTTCATCAAGTATTTATTGGCATTCTTTTAGTCCAAACTTGCTGCCTCTCCATGTCTAGGCACATGATTTCCTCTGCATTGGGCATTTCTCTGCATTCTCCAAAATGTTGGTTGAGGACAGAGGTGTTACGAATGTAAGACGCTACTGTATATGAAATAACACAACCCAAAGAAAAAAATGTTAGGCAGTTTCCAGAACTAAATTCATTGCAATTATTTGTTTCCCAAACTCTGATTCATCATGCAAATATTTGTTCATGGTCCTCTTCCCGTGTATTTTTTTTTTCCCAGGGTTACCTGCCTGCAAATGCAGAAAGGAGAGACAACGTCCTTCAGAGGAAGAGACAGGAATATTTTGGTTTTATCCAGCAGTATTATGACTCACGTAATGACGAGCACCATCAGGACACGTACAGACAGGTATATAGAACAACTACATAAGATATGCATTATTGGGTGAGAGGTTTAGGGAAAACAGCTATTTGTTTTTTTTTCCTTGTAATACAAAATTCGGGCTGAGGCTATGTAATCCAAGTCTTTCACTTATTTAAAAAAAAAAAAACAAGCACCACACTTCGCCTCGGAAAACAACTCCTTTCTCTTTGTATGGCGGCCAGTTAGTTTTGGATGGAGAGCAAACATCAGAATGGGCTTTGGCCTTGTCTTACATTATTCCATTTTGCCTAAATCTCATGCCAGCTTGTTATAATGACAACTTGGATTGGGTCTTGAAGCATCTTCTTTTTTGTCTATTGCCAAACTTCTTGAGCTATGATGTTTGAGTTTCAGTCTAATAATACAGCACTCAATTTGACAACACTTTGACTAATTGGTTTATTTTTTTGTTGATGTGCTGGTCCATCAGTAGGTTGGAATCTGTAAATCTCCGTTTTTAATGATGTGTTAATTTTTTAGGAGGTTTTATTAGTTGTAGACTTTGTCACACAACCACACACCAAGTATTTTTTAGATACAAGTATTCTATATTATCCCATAATATCTTTTAATATAGCAAATATAGATACAGTGCATCCGGAAAGTATTCACAGCGCTTCACTTTTTCCACATTTCGTTATGTTACAGCCTCATTCCAAATTGTATTAATTTAATCTCCTATCTCAAAATTCTACACAAAGTACTCCATTATGACAATGTGAAAAAGTTTTTATTTTTATTTTTTTTTAATTATTTTTTTTACTTTTTTTGAATTTATTAAAAATAGAAAACTAAGAAATCACATTTACATAAGTATTTACAGCCTTTGCAATGAAGCTCAAAATTGAGCTCAGGTACATCTTTTTTCCACTGATCATCCTTTAGATCCATCTACAGCTTAATTAGAGTCTACCTGCAGTAAATTCAGTTGATTGGACATGATTTGGAAAGGCACACACCTGTCTATATAAGGTCCCACAGTTGAGTGTGCATGTCAGAGCACAAACACCAAGCATGAAGTCAAAAGAACTGTCTGTAGACCTGCGAGACAGGATTGTCTTGAGGCACAAATCTGGGGAAGGATACAGAAAAAATTCTGCTGCTTTGAAGGTCCCAATGAGCACAGTGGCCTCCATTATTCGTGAATGGAAGACATTTGGAACCACCAGGACTCTTCCTAGAGCTGGCCGGCCTTCTAAACTGAGCGATCGGGGAAGAAGGGCCTTCGTCAGGTAGGTAACCAAGAACCCGATGGTCACTCTGTCAGAGCTCCAGCGTTCCTCTGTGGAGAGAGGAGAGCCTTCCAGAAGGACAACCATCTCTGCAGCTATCCACCAATCAGGCCTGCATGGTAGAGTGGCCAGACGAAAGCCACTCCTAAGTAAAAGGAACCTGGAAGCCCGTCTGGAATTTTCCAAAAAGCACCTGAATGACTCTCAGACCATGAGAAACAAAATTCTCTGGTCTGATGAGACAAAGATTGAACTCTTTGGTGTGAATGCCAGGTGCCATGTTTGGAGGAAACCAGGCACCGCTCATCACCAGGCCAATACCATCCCTACAGTGAAGCATGGTGGTCGCAGCATCATGCTGTGGGGATGTTTTTCAGCAGCAGGAACTGGCAGAATAGTCAGGATAGAAGGAAAAATGAATGCAGCAATATATAGAGATATCCTGGATGAAAACCTGCTCCAGAGCGCTCTTGACCTCAGGGTGGGGCGAAGGTTCATTTTTCAGCAGGACAACGACCCAAAGCAAACGGCGAAGATCTCAAAAGATTGGCTTCAGAACCACTCTGTGAATATCCTAGAGTGGCCCAGCCAGAGTCCTGACTTAAATCCGATCGAACATCTCTGGAGAGATCTGAAAATGGCTGTGCACAAACGTCTCCCATCCAACCTGATTGAGCTTGAGACTTATTGCAAAGAAGAATGGGCAAAACTGCCTAAAGATAGGTGTGCTAAACTTGTGGGATCATATTCAAAAAGACTTGAGGCTGTATTTACTGCCAAAGGTGGATCAACAAAGTATTAAGCAAAGGCTGTGAATACTTATGTAAATGTGATTTCTTAGTTTTCTATTTTTAATAAATTCAAAAAAAGTAAATAAAAAACTTTTTCACATTGTCATAATGGAGTATTTTGTGTAGAATTTTGAGATAAGAGATTAAATTAATACAATTTGGAATGAGGCTGTAACATAACAAAATGTGGAAAAAGTGAAGCGTTGTGAATACTTTCCGGATGCACTGTACATGAAACTGCCTGGATATATATTTTTTTTAAACTTTCAATTGTTACCTATTGCTAGCATTATTTTTTTTCCATTTTTCATTCCACAAATAACATTGCAGCTTCAAAGTTAGGCACATTTTTTTTAACTGTTCATTAAATTCCCTTTTTTTACGATGATGCCCAAAAAGGAAGCTAATCATCCCAGTATTTTTGAAAGCACAGGAGGCAATCAAACCCACCTTTTCTTCTTTAATTTATAAGACTGAAAGATGGGTTATTTGATGAGACATTTGGGACTGCAAACCCACACAAAAAATATTTTTTCACAGTGCACAGCAGGATTGCAGTGAAGGCTGTTGAAGTATACCAGCACTGTTTATTATTCTGAATGCATGTCTGGATAGCTGGCACAGAGTGTTAAGTAATGCGTGTATACATCCTTTTTATTCTAAAATGTTGTCCTCCATGTCAGATCCAAATTGACATTCCTAGGATGAATCCGGAGACTTTGGTACTACAGCCAAAGGTGACAGAGGTAAGGATGGACAAGACAATCATCCTTTAGATAAAAAATTAAATAAATACTTTAAATTAATCAGGCGCTATCTGGACTATCCCACTGGGCTTAGCTCCGACCGCTGACCTGCATCTGTGTTTTTTCCCTTTTAAAATCTCCCTTCTGACAATTCTGCCCGCCTGCAGTGTCACTCTCTCTGAAATCAGTGTCGCCTCGAGGATGCCAAACCGCACTAACTGTTGCACCGTCCGCTGTCTCATTTGTGCTAACCTGCAAGTTGCATCAGATTGTCTTTTTTCTCTCCCTTTTTTCTCTCTGCAGATTCACATTGACATACCGAGAACTAATCCCCTTATTCCTCTTTTTCAACAAGCTTCTGTCCAAGAGGTGAGAAACTCCCCCTTAAACCAACACACATTCCCCCCAGCTTTTACCCCTGGCAACTCCTTCATTTTGCACATTTTAATTGAAAGCAATATATTTGGAGGTGACAAGAAAAACTTTTATATGAGGCTAATATAGGAAAACCTTTTCCACTATCACCACTTGAGTCACATTTTCTTGCTTTTCCACCCCAGAATTGTAGCACTACAAAGTATATTTAACGCATTACTAATAGTAACAAACTGGGTACTATACTTGAAAAGTGGCCTTGTGAACCTTTTTTGCAAGGCTTCAACAAGGTTATCAAGGTCTTTAAAATAAAAATAAAAAAACATTCATGGAAAAACATAAGCCAAAAGCACCACTTTCCTAAGCTAACTTGTGCAAGCCTTTAAAACTATAAAACTATATATATTGGTATTGATAAGAGGGTTTGTTTCCTTGTGCTGTAGACTAATTGAAGAACTAGTGGCCTCATAGGGAATAAAAATGAGGCTAGCGGCTAATGAGGTAGCCAGGACCCCCCGCACACTCTCACACATCTATAAACATATACTCGTTATAGTATACACCAAAGTGTATTGCACTTTTTTGTGTGTGCGCGCCGAGGAAGGGGAGCAAGGTGCCTTATTTGCATTTATTAGAATACAAACACGACTCGAAACACATTAGCAGTCGCATACCTTTTGCCCTTCCGTTGTAAAGACTCAACCCGAGGCTGGAAAACATAAAATCACGTGAAACGTCTGCCTGACGTTGTAAATCGTATAAACCCCAATCGCCTCAAACAACCCCTACATTACTTTTTCCTTTTGCCAGTGTTTTCCCTTTTGCTTGCAAAATAAAAGCCACGAGCGCCGGTTTGAAATATTTGAACACCGTAGCAAAACCCCCTTGTGACCTTTCCTCATATATTTCACTAAGCAACAGACTCCAAAGGGCCCTTTTTATATGGTTATGCTTGCCGCAGTGCCACCTGAAAATCACCTCTACTTCATTTCATTCAGGTGTTTGTTTCTAGCAGCACACGTAAGCCCCGGCCCCTCCTCAACCGCCTTCACCACCTCGTGGGGCTCTGTGAAATTTAAGCAGTCAACAGTCTGTTCCATTTCAGGCGGAACAGGATATTGATGCAGTTCAGCAGGGATTTCACAGTGATAGCTAAGTGTTGGGGGTTGTTTTGTTTTCCAAATGTTAGGACAAAATCAAAGGAGTGTGCTGATAGTCAATAGGAATAAATTGTAGACTACCTCATAATTTGTTTGTATTTTTCTAGGGGGGTCATAGAAATCAGTTGACAATTTGGGGTTGTGTGTTGCTTGGCTACAACCAGGTAGTGTTACATCGACTATGTTCAAGCTAATACACCGCACCCGCATGATATTGGTAGGTCATTAAAGGAAGATTATTCTGTTTATTCCAGCTACTTTTATTCCTCTTGTTATTGGAAAACGTGCTTGAAATTAGGCATTTTTCTTTAGAAACGGCGGCAAAACAATATTTTTTTTCCTACTTCACATCAAGGTGCCTTTATGTGCCTTAATTTTGTCCTTGATAAAAAGTAGTGTACATCGTTTGCAGCATAATAAACTATGGCTTAAAAAAGTTAAAAAATACTTTAAAAAATATTAGCATAGATGGACAATACTCACAAGGTAGTGCTCTTATCCTGGCCTATGTAGCAAGTGAAACAGAAAACAGAAATAGACCAAGATGTCCCATCATCCGACAATGTTTTGCGAGAAAAGATTGCCCCACTTCCATTATGAATTTTTTTTTTTGTCATTGCTAAAAATGTAGAGTACATTTTTTACAGTGAGATAAGCAATGGCTTAAAAGCGAAAAGATAAAAAATATATATTAAAGAATATTAGGATAAATAGGAAAGATTCACTCCTATCCTGGCCTAAGTAGTAAGTGAAACAGAACAATAGTTTAATGGCATATACAGCAGCATTAATAAAGAAATATGAATATATTTCTATATACAGTCTTGTGTGTTTGTTTAGGGTGGCAATGGCTTTGGAGAAACTGTCTCTGGGCCTGTCTGTCTCTGTTTTAAGATACTTATAGTGTCTGCCAAAGGGCAGCAAGTCAAAAGGGTGATGACCGGGGTTAGTCTACAATAGTATTGTCGGCAATGTCTTCTAGACGGGGCAGTGAGCCGCCAGTGATTTTATGGTCTGTGTTGATGACTCTCTGTAAGGTTTTCCTGGTTTCAATCCAAAACTGCTTGTTATGTTCCTTTTATGAAAGAAATACGTCTTATTTGCACTTGATAAATCAGCGTGGGCGATGCTTTTTCACTTGAAGCTGCTGTGTGTGTAGGAGCCAGAGTGAAATATGCATGTCAGCTTTTGAGGCAGCATGTAAAGAAAAGGGCCATTACCCGCTCCCCCTTTCTGCTGCTACCAGCGCCTCTCTGTTTGATGGATGGCGCTTTGATAAAGGTCTGGAGGCAGGTAAGGGGGTAAACCAGAGAAGACCTACATCTTGCAATCACCCCTGACTGCCTTAACAGTGATTGGACTTATTTAAATCAAGCCAAAAACAAAACATGTCACAGTGTCTGTTTTCCTTAACACAATGAGCTATGAGGTTATTTAGAAAGTGACAGCACCCTGACATACTCACCTATATGGAAATAAATGCTTGATAGGTATTATATGGAAAATGTGTTGGCAGATGTATGTGTCTCTTGCTGGAAATGCATTTGTGCACAAGGAAATCAAACCCTCGTGTAATTCACCTAAAATGACAGCAAACGCTGGACCACTCGGACAGAAAACGTGAGGCCAAATAAAAGAAAATGAGCAGCAAAGGACAAGGCTGAACACTAGTAAAAACAGTGCTGTAAAAGCTATGTTTTTTTACTTCCCCCTCCCCCCCACTGCTAACTTTAATGGATTCCCAATGAAATTCAGTTTCTTTTTGTGCTTTTTTGTACACTTACCATGTCCTCACATTCTTATTACATTCAACTGTCCTCTTCACATTCCTCAATTTTATCTTATCCTTTGTGTAGATATTTGAACGGATCCTTTTCATTTGGGCCATCCGCCACCCGGCTAGCGGCTATGTGCAAGGCATCAATGACCTGGTCACGCCTTTTTTTGTGGTCTTTGTCTTCGAGTACATTGGTGAGTAACACTGTTTCTTTTTTTCCTTCAAGGTGTCGGTCATCATTTTCCTTTTACCGCCCTCTGCTTAAAGTAATGATCACAGTTCATAGAAGAACCTTTCACCTTTCCTGGCTGGGAGGACTTGGGGTTCATTTTCTCCTTTATCTCACTGTAGGTCAAACAGAACTTTCTTTAAAAGTAATTCAGGACTACCACAGAACTATTTTTGTGACTTTTATATTTCTCCCTGTATAATTTCTCCTCCCGTGTCATTTTTCTAAAATTGGTTTCTATGAGCAGTTGAACAATTCCAATCTATTTTTGCCTTTTGTCTAAAGTACGCCAAGTAGTCTTGAGGCTAGGGTCAAAATTATTGATGTCTTTGCTCGATATTGTCCTTTTGACAGGCTTGTAGTGTTAATCTGCTTCACTTTGCTTTTCTCGATGTATTATGGACGTTTTGATGCGTTCAAAATAGAAGTACTAAATTGGAAGCCTCTGAGGAAAACCTTGCATGCGCCAACCACTGTCAGACACATTAGGACACAACGTTAAGTGCCGGCTTGCACGCAAGAGGTTGGAGATTTTGGAGTCTCTATTTTAATCCCCCTATTTTTTACCGTATTTGTTCAAACTTCTTGTAGTAGTTATTTCAGCACTGCAGCTTCGAGCATGAATATTTTGTAGGGTACGAGAGAACTAAATAAAGGAGGGGGAAAATAAAATCGGTTGCAGCAAGTATTCAAATATAAGTACTTGCGCTACACAGTGTATCTGTAATCGAGAATATTTGTAAATGACTTGTTGCCCCACATTTTGATCATGATGCCTTTTCTTCTTGGCTTTTTCCTCAAATTTTTTCAATTCCAACCATCCTCTGTTCGTACCGCCAGCTTCTGTGGGCGTGTGCGAAGACCGGGCTTCAAAGTATCGCGCGCCTCTGTTCCCTGCGTGTGCGACGACACACGTTGATAAGCCGCAAACGACACGCTTGGCTAACAAAGCTTAATGTCAAGCCGTCGAGGCAACATGATGTTGTTGACGTGACTCAAGTTTTTCTAAGTGAGGCAAATTTAGTTCTAATAGTGAGGTGTTAGGAGGTGTAAGTGTCACCCCCTAACATCCTTTAGTTTTCCAGCAACTTGATTTTTAGGGCTCCTTTTTCTTCTCCTGGTTCTGGATCTCAATGTTCAAACAACTTTTTATAGCCATATGCTAAACTAAAAAAGGGACAATTTTGACTTATTTCAAAATTTGGGTGCTTTTATAGAATTTATTTTTCATGTCTTCAAACCTGGACAACATGTGCTTAATATTTTGCTGTTGACATGGCAAAGCAATGATTACAAATATATCAGTTTTTTGGGTGCAGAACTAGGTGACTAATCATAAAATACACATTTGGCACAAAAATGTATTGAAATGTTAAGCCTATTTAGCCACAGTGTTTCCTTGATTTTCATGGTAAAGCTGTTCCACAACCACCATATTAACCGGATTTTAGCGGAGTAGGAACTATGTACTATAGCGTATAAGAAGGAACCTGTTTACTTGTGCGCATTACTTTGAACGAACAGTGTCCGTCATGATTATGCTGCAAAGTACTATGGGACTTGTAGTACAGAGAAGAATGATGCACGCAAACTCTCCAGTAGTTGCTAAAAAAAGCACATTTGTATTAGTTGTTTTCTCACCTACCCTTCCATTTTACTTTTTGTCCCCAGGGCGAAAATGTCATACTCTATATAGTGGATGTCACAGTTATATCCATCCATATTTAATGGAAGTCTATGTTTTCGAGCACACGTTATAAAAATATGGGACACAGCAATGGAACGCACTTTTGGAGCAAGAGCAAAGAAACACAATATTTTGCTGATTTTGGGGAGTGGCATATAATATTTTACTGTCAAAAGTTAAATGCAGACACAAACCGTATTTACGTTGCCCTTAAAATCAGAATACTCACAAATGCCATGTATACGGGGTCATTCATTTGTGTGTAGGCATATAAACGATTCATTTTGATTATTTAAATCGGCTTCAAGAAAAGTGAATAAGAGTTATCCACCTGGTTTGAGTATACTGCTGCTCTTTAAGTGATGGCAAAATTCTGGAATAAAAGCAAAATTAATCAGAACTAATTGATGGGAAAAAAAATTCTGCAATGTATGGTGAGCGAACCTGGTATTACGATTTAAATGTCCTCATTTTTTTTCCTTTCAAATATTTCCGTGTTGCCTGCTGTAAGCTTGCCCTCACTAACTTGTCCCTTGTAAAAAAGGGGTGTAGTCACCTTCAGTCTTTCAATTTTCTACTCTCCTGGTGTGCTTTTATTCCAAAAACCTTTGCTCTGCGCATATTAATACGGTATAACAGATTTAAAATGTGTTTGCCCGTCATCTTAAGAGAAATTGTTTAGTAAGAAATAACTAATTTGACGGTACTTGCACATGCAAAAATCTTGGAATTATTCATTTGATTTCAAATAAACATGGGCTATTACCAGAGTCATCTTATTAATTATGCTTTCTGTATCTCATATAAAAGAGTACCTAATTTACTACATAAAGGGTCATAGTATTTGTATGGTAAAGGGGTGAAGAAAATTGGCCTTTAATTGCTCAGGCTTGGAATCTTTATCACGGCCTTTGTGCTTGTTTTTAAATATGTATTTACCGTGTTGAGAAGATATCAGGTCAAAGGAGCAAATTGGTACAACTGGGAAGGAAACTGGCAAAAAGGGTTGACGTTTCCTGAGAAAGACAGCGGGATAAAAAACAGCATAGCAAAACAAAACCTTCTACAAAATGAGAGACTGAACGTGCCCACATGCTGTCAGTAGATGGGCGCTCTGTTGTCACTATCATCCAGGAGATGAGTGGTCTAGTGTATCTTGTCACAATCCTGCATTTGGAAACAGCACCTGTCACAGCTGGCAGGAAGTGGTTACTGTCACTGTTTGTTCCCTTTCCTGCCGCGATCAATATTCTTTTCGACATCACCCGAGTGGAACATCTGTAAAGTCTGATAATCTTTGAATATTACCTAAGAAACTGAAGTAGTTTGAAATGGTCCATAGTGGAGAAAAAGATGAGAATGTGTCTTCAGCCTAAACAGTTTAAAACCGGAAAGCTACTATTGGTTCACAGCCTCACTTTAAAAAAAACCTTTATTCCGTACAATGAATAGTTCTAAAAAAAAAAAAAAAAAAAAATTCCCAATTAAAAATTTGTTCTGAATGACAACTGTTATATGCCTCGGGCAAAGTTGATTATTGCTTCTGCCCCAACTTTCCTCCCACCCCCAACTGACAGTCTTGTACAACCATTAATTTCTAGTTATGCAGTGTACTAAAGGTATTTGTGGGGGATATCAACTTATACTATTTATCTAATATTCTATACCCTTGGTATCCCATGTAAAACAAACATAAATTGTACATTCATCTTAAACATTCGGAACAAAATACCAACCTTATGTAATACACGTATGTACGTATCCATATATATATATCTATATCAATAGATATAAATATAGATACAGATATATTTACATTATAAATACATACTGTATACATGATATAGAAAAATGTAATGTATTTTACCTTGGGTGGAATGTAACTTGAGGCTGTACAGTGGAGTTAGTGAGTGGATGCAGAGGGGGCGGAAGAAGCCTAAAATGTTAATACTTGTGAAGGTTGTCGTGTCCTCAGAAAACTTTGTTGGTTTACCTGCTTCCTTATTTTTAATGATGATCCCGATTGTCAATTGCCATATTTCTTCGCAAGGGTAGCGATGCGTATTATTCCTTTACATTTCTTGAAAATGTGCAAGCTTTGTTTCCATGGTTATCATGTTTTTGCTTCTCCTTTAGCATCACTGCAAGTCTTGGGACCCTTAGATGATAGAGTACAAATCATACAGTATTATTTTGCATTAACAAGCAAAGTCTTTATGAAGCACACAGGATTCTGAACTGGACCAAGAGAAAGAAAGGCATTGTGAAAGTGAGTTTAGCCGAGGCATATCAGCATTTTCATGATGCTGTGATGCAAACCAATAGCAGACCAGTATTTTCTATGACGTTGACCAATAGCAAACAGGTATATTAGAGACATAACTCGCACTGTTGAATGCACGGACATGACAAAATTTGAATACTATACGTTTTTGGGAACACAAATAAAACTGTTGTTCATGTAGAGAAAATGCCATAACGAGGGGCAGAACTAAGATCTTATTCTTCATTGTTACGTGAAAACATTAACCCAGTGGTTTGCTGTATTTCAGTTTTTTTTCTCATGCTAGATCTGTAATTTCTATGATAAAATTAGATGTCTAGTGAAGAAGTAATTCATGAGGATCCAACAAGGCCTCCAACGAATAAAGAAAAAATGGTTGACCCAAGATTGTAGGTCACCATAATGTATCCTAAAACTGGGCATGTGAGGACACAGATGTGAACTAAAAATACCCCCTTTGCCCTCAATTAAAATCTTTACACCTCACTGAATTGGAACTTATTTTGATGAGAGCGCCTTGGTCGACTTGGATGATTGTACATTAATTTCATAGCCACCAGATTTTTATAATAGCCTTCCTCGAAGAAACTATGTTGAATATGAATGAACATATTAAAAAAAAATGCCAGTTTTTTTTTCTTTAAGTCCTTTTTATCCCTCTCTAATTTGCAATACTTTGATCTATCATCACCTTTGCTTTCAACTCTTGTTGGAATGTCTGAAACTGGTTCCTTGTTGCCGTTTTATTCTCTAGTTTATCTCCTTTTACGGATTCTAATTCCTTCATCTTCAATGATTCAGTGAGATTATTGACTCTGAAACACAGTGTTGTTTTCGCTCAGAGAGTTTCCACCCTTATTTGTATTTTTCTCACAAGCCACGCTTTGCCTTACCACAATGTTCCATAGGCTTTAGAATGCAATCACCTCCTTTCTGGAGTTAAGTAATAGGACTGGGACAAAGCGAAATTGAATCAGCTCCGAAGGTTTGACCCTGGAGTCTCTTGTCTTCACCCGTCAATTGCAGCACCGTCTCGTTCCGTCATATCACTTTCTACTATTCACATTGTTGATGGTTGCTCCGTCTCGTTCAATTTGCCGCTCTTTTGATAACAGGTTGAGGGAGTTCTATTTCGGGATCAACACAAACGCTAGAGATTCAGATTATTTGAAATGAGAAGTGAAATACTAGCTTTAACAGTATCCATGACATGCGGTAATCATTGGACCTGGTTATTTCCTTCAATTTAAGCAGATATCATCTCATTCCTTCTGATGATAAGAAATAGAACTTGAAAAGACTGTGTAGAAATAGTTCTGTCAAAGAGTGATTTATAGTCTGTGAATAATCATAAGGCGGTATTGAATATTTTTAGATAAGTTAATTACTTGACTATAAAAAGCCTTAAATTGAAACCCACTGAGAAGTTTCAGATCTCTCATTCCCCCCCTGTCACGGCAACTTTATCAGGACCGAAAAAATGTTTTTCTCTTTGCACTTGCGGCCCCCTATGTGATCGGAGTCAACCACACAAAAATCAAGTGTTGGTCTGTTGCTTCATGAATTGTCGTACATATGGGTGTAAACGAATGTCACAAAGGAAGATTTGCATAAACGGACAATGATGTTGGAAAACTTCAAAATCATCAAGTCCAACAACGCTGAGTTGGCTACACTTTTCATATCCCCAAATGTGTCTGCCGCTCTGCATAATGTCTATGTCCCGCACTTCCCCTGTGAGTTTTATTCCCAAGTAAAGCTGCAGATTACACTCAGTAATGGCTTAATGGTTTTTACTTGGAAGATTTCAAGAAACTTTTGTCAGCTCCCAGATGTGTCCAGGGTAATCTTGAGACTAATTAGTATGCTTAAAGCTGCTCCAATTAGCAATTTTGTCCAAAATATTTTTATAATCACCTTTTTATTTTAATATTTATGAGTCAAGCATCTATTGGTTAGCAGACTAAGAATTTAGCTTTTCGCAAAGGGAACAATGAAACTTAACATCAACATTATATTTTTTAGTGTACTGTGTTTTTGTTCGAACCCCCTCAAAAAATTATACATGTTATCATTTTATTATATCAGCCTTATTATAAATCTAAAGGTAACTGTAATATTGGCCCAAATCAAACTATCCTTTTTTGGATCTTTGTTTTTGTTTTTTTGTATTTCAAATATATATAGATTTTTTATCTACCTCTATGGTACTACCTACCTCCCTGATCCACCTACATACCTAATCTAGCTAATCTACCTACCTACTAAGGGTCGACCGTTATGGGGTTTTCAGGGCCGATACCGATTATTAGTAATAAGAGGAGGCTAATAACCGATATTTGGAGCAGATGTTCATTTGCTGTAAAAAGGTTAAAAATAGTTGTGAGAAAAGGCCTTGACAGTTCACACAAAATCTGCAAGCCAAAAACATCAGATATGTATGGGATTTAGGATGACATATGAAAGTGGCCTGGGACTTGTGTGAAAAAACGGATTTGTGCCATTCAGGCGGACTTTAACAGCTGGGATACAGGTCACGGCCGTGCAAAAAAAAAAAAAAAAAAAAATCTGATTTCTCTTATGTGTGAACCTAGCCTTAGTGCAAGGATTACGTGTCAATAATGGACATAATGATGAGCCATGCAAAAAATTATGTAGCGTTTCCCAGTGGTTATTGCGGGACATCTAGGAACGCAACCCCTACAAAAAGTGAGGGATTACTCTATATGTATCAATGTAAAAAATAACTAATTTATGGACAACTACAATGGATGCAATAAGCATCGCTTCTATTTGCGCCCCCTCCACGCCTGACGATCCTGCGGTGACAAAATTTAGATGACATGCAGAATCTACAATTCACACATACATTTCCAATGTGAAGGCATATTTCAAGGAGCGCGGCAAGAGCGGAGATTTTTGTGTCCCGTAATAAACATAACATAACATGGTATCCTTACTCGACATTAAAAACCTGGCGCGTTCTCTCTCAAGAAACAATCTTATCCCCGGGGTAAAGTGGATCATTATGTGCCTCCCCCAAAGACAGATATGATTATAATATCTGTATTCCATTTCATGTCAAGGACTTAAATTATCTTGCAAGAGCTCTAGTGCCTGATGTTCAGTGCCTGGACAGGAGACATTATTGCGAGGAAAATGTACGATGGGGTGATTTAGCGGCCCAAAGGTTTCTTTAATACTACTTTGAGTCGTCACGTCCGAGGAGTACCAGGCAAGACGTGGCCTGACCTTTTACTAAGCCCTGGTTGCCCTTGGCTACGGTTGCTAAGTGGGCTCCCCCCGTCTCCGCTTCCAGGCTATATATTACCCATTTTTTTTGTTTTTTTTCTAACCCTTATTTTCGATGTAGACGCTCTTTAAACAAGAAAGGAAGTTAGTTTGTTAAAGACTTAAATATTTTAAGGGACGCTGTGTAATATTTGAACAATAAATGTATTCTGTGTAGGACTATCTAGATACTCTATAGAACACGCTACAGTGGGTATAAAAGCACGTCACATTGGGTATTTGTATATTGTATTCTTTTTGCTTTATTATTGTTTCTCGGCACAGGGATGCTGCTGGAAATGTGAATTTCCCTGCGGGGATGAATAAAGTATCTGTCTGTCTGTCTGTCTGTCTGTCTGTCTGTCTGTCTGTCTGTCTCTGTCTGTCTGTCTGTCTGTCTGTCTGTCTGTCTGTCTGTCTGTCGCTGTATTGTGTTGTACAGTGTTTTTCAACCTTTTTTGAGCCAGGGCATGTTTTTTACTTTAGAAATGTTTTGCGGCACACCACTAACCAAAAATGTTATAAAATGTCAATAAAGAGTATGTTTAATTACACTATAATTTATAATACCCCCAGTTCTTACAGCACAAACACTTGACAATTACCTAATATTTGTAGAAAATGATTCATAAATGTTTTCAAAAATGTAAATTTTAAAAAGTGACTTTGGATAATTTCTCACGGCACACCTGACGATCTCACACGGCACACTAGTGTGTCGCGGCACAATGGTTGAAAATCACTGGTATCGTAGTGCTTGGGAGACTTGCACCATTTTTTTTTTTTTTTGCCAAGCTTTTGATGTTGAAAGAGCCATATTGGTTAAAATAACAACAAAAAACACATGCATACATATAATTTATGATATATATATATATATATATATATATATATATATATATATATAATTAGGTCTGGGAATCGATTAAAATAAATTAACAGCATTGGACACCCTGAACTGGTTGCCAGTCAGTCGCAGGGGCACACAGGGACAGACAATTCGCTCGCTCATTCACACCTAGGGACAATTTGGACCGGCCAATCAACCTAACATGCATGTTTTTGGAATGTGGGAGGAAACTGGAGTGCCCGGAGGAAACCCACACAAGCACAGGGAGAAACTACATACAAACTCAACACAGGAGGTTCGATCTCATGACCTCAGAACTGTGCCACACACGCGCCAACCACTGCGCCGCCGTGCTGCCTATCAAAATAAATAAATTAATTAATCTCAGTTTTGAAATAAATTCATCGTGATTAATTTATTGAATCCAGATTTTACAAATGGCAGCAATTATGAAAACATATGCATACAAAATAAGATTACATTTATTATGCCAAATGGTATTGGCCTATACCAAGTACAGTAAACGTGCATACAGACTGTAATGCCAAAAATAGCTTTCATAACAAAGATATTCATGTACTTTATGTCAACTCTGTTGAACTGTAAAATTGCTGTAAAGCTGTCGTATATATTTGAACAAAACATGCATACTAAGTAAAGGAAAAATGCATAAAGTTTTTTGGTGTCAAAGACAAATCATCCAGAAACAAGATATTCAAATTCCTTATGTAAATATTATACAACACCCATCTCTTGCACCAAACTGATACAAAGTTGTTTGACGAGGTCCGCTCTCTGACTGTACCACCGCATTGGAGTGCTTGGCGTTCAAGTGATACATCAGAGAAGTGCTCCGATGGAAATTAAATTCAGCTTTGCAACGCATACATATCACTTTCACCTTGTCAAGATTCCCATCGGGCAATGATTTTTAGCAAATCGGTTCGCCTAAACGTGTTTCCTTTCTCTGTTCCATCGCTAGCATGCTATGCCGTGTCAGCCTCAGGAAACAAAAGGGACTCTTCTTCGTATGCTGGAGATGTGCGGCTTGACACTCAGGGGCGTGCGCTGGAAGGAATTTTAATCGTTACGTTATTTTTTCACGCATTAAATTGAAAATTATAACGCAAAACGTTAACGTGACATTTTTCCCCAGCCCTAACATATATATATATATACAGGGTGTCTAAAAAAATGTACTCACTCTTTTTATGTGTTTCGCGACGTTTGCGCGTTATCAGCGTTGTCTGGACAATAATGGTCATCACTTTGAACATTTGCAAACATGATTCTTCAATGACAATTGTCTCATGTATTCGATGTTATTTCACTTCACTCTATGTTCATAAATAAAGGTTTTCTCGTCATTCTAAGAGTGAGTACATTTTTTTGAGACACCCTGTATATATTATATATATATATATATATATATATATATATATATATATATATATAGCTTTGCAGTGTGGCTAACTAGAATATTCCTGGTTTTTAGTACATTTTTCATTGTCACATGCACGGCAAGTTACCAGTCAGTGCAGTAGATTCTCAGAAAACAAACAAGACCCAGCATTCGCAATGGGCACACTCCCGAAGACTGTGCAGTTAAAAGGGGTGTGTTAAAAAAATAAAAAAGCAGTGTGGCAATCAATTTCTGAGTTCATCAATTTTGGGAAAGAAAAAAAACGGAAATCAGGTGTGAATCGGTTGGCGCCTATTTAAGGATGATGAAGCCAACACAGGTTGAACATGCATTTGAGGAAAATATGTCGTCCGGAAACTATATTATTTTTCATTATCAAACCTTAATGAAAAGGCACCAGGGAGCCACAAGGGAGCACCAAAGAGCGGCATATGGCTTCAGAGCTGCCTGTTGCTGACCCCCCAATTTATTTTTTATTCAAATTAATATTGTTTTTATACTACTACTAAAATATACACAATGTTTTTAATGGAGCTGCGTGATATCGGCAAAAAAATAAATCTTTATTTTTATCAGTCTCCACAATTAGGCCTTTAATCTATGTAATTTTTAGCTGCACTAATCTGAATAAATCACTCGTTTTCCTGGGAGAGTTGAGATTATATTTTTGAATATGGAAAGACTTAACAAGCATAGCTCATCTCGTTTATTAATCTTACGGCGACATCATGTAGTGATTGCGTGCATCATGTCTGTGAGTCAATGTGTTGGTGACACCCAAGTCTGCACACCTCCTAATGACGCGGCACCTCCGGAAAACACTTGTCTCTCATTAAGAATGTTTTTTATGGCTCTATTATCGCGTCTGCCTTGCAAAATATTTTGTGTTGGGTGAGGTGGGCTCGCAAATTTCACTCATGTAGAAGGCATTCAATTGAATTGTCTTTATCATTTATAACAACGTAGTGAACATTGTCTAAAACAAGATTAGACATGGTACTCCAGGATAAACACGTAATTCAAAACCTAAAAGATAAAAAAAAGATAAAATGATGTTGAAATAAATCAGCAAAAATATTTACAAGGTATTTCTTAAAGACCAGCCTCAATTGTAATAATAATGCTATAAAAGAATGGTACATCGTAACAATAGTGCAATGAATAGGAGTGCAATAACATTTAACGGCAACAAAAATTACCAAATAAGTTGGTATTCTTTCAATGCATTTGGCAAGATGTATAATTTTTACAGTTTAAGAATTCACCGAAGATATTGTTTCAGTCGGGCCTTTCAGAGCAGACGTATGTCTTAGGTCTACCCACAATACCTAAAGCAATTTTGGTTGGAGAAATTTACTTTGGACCATGTGAAAGTGTAAATTTAATGAGAAGTGGCTGTGCGACAAACATTTTTCGCCAAGGTTAAAAGCTGTGCCAGTTAATGTGTTCGAGACGTGATGTATTGTATGCAAGAAATAATACTCAATTGTGTTGTTTTTGTCATACCAGGTCTTAAATTTCATTTCAAAAGCCATTGAAAAGTCTTAAACAGTTTTGAACTTTACTTGCCTTATGCTGTAGGATCTCTGACAATTGCAACTTTGTTTGCAATTTCAAACACTCTTCCTCTGCCTCTCTGCCTTTGTCCGTCCAGAGCGTTTTTTTTAATATAATGGCTTTAAGAGAGTCTTCAATTTGAAAACGATTTTCGCGTACATCATCTATGTCAAACATACAGTCCGTGGGCCAGATCTGCCCTGTTGGATGATGGATGTAGTCCATCCCATTGTAAATTTCTGAGTGTTTCAAAATAAGTTTCTCTGGCTCATTTCTACTAAAAGTTATGATTTTTTTAAATGAATACAAATATAATACCCCTCCTTTTTTTAAACTCTTAGCTCATGTCGCTCTAACAAGCGCAAACAAATCCACTGGTGGAATGGTGATTTTTTTTTTTTGTAAATTTTTTTTTTGTACTGCAGCAGGCCACATATTAGTTTTATGACAGAGGCGGTGGGGCCAGTAAAAATGTAATCACGGGCCGTAACTGGCACTCGGGCCGGACTTTTAGCCAATCAAAAGCCAAAGCACAATGGATGATGAAAACCCAGTAAGTAGTAAAAGCGTGAAAAATAAACCACAATACAGCAAAGAATGACTATGTTTTTGCTGGTGATTATTTAAAACTATTGGAACAGGACATTTTATTTTACTTCATGGTTGCATCAGTCTAAATCATGTCTTTTATCATCTTACGTCATCTTATCATTTGGGCAGTAGTCATACAAGAGGGCATATGGCAACACTGTCCTGAGAGCGATCTGCTGTGTGTTGACCCAGCACCTGGCAAGCCCGTCTCAAGTGCTCACAGCTGGCTGCAACCAAGCAGTTGGTCTCTCTGGACATGTCTGCCCCCTGCGCCAGGACAAACAGGAAATGAGCCCTAGGGCCTGGCAGGGCACTGGATCTGTGGCCAGTAGAGAGAGCAAGAATAAGAGGGGAACAGCTTGGAGAGGGGTGATAATGTCAAAGAGTTGGCTGTTAGATTATTTATAGCGAGCCAATGCTCAGACTATTGTAAGTGAATATCTTTCGAGTGTTACAGTAATCCCTCGTTTTTCGTGGCGGTTGCGTTCCAACCTAGTCAAAAGTTTTATTTATTCATTTATTAAATAATATGGTATACAGTAAAACTGTAAACCCAATTTACTGGCTCAAGTATGTGTTTAAGAAATAGTACTGTACTTAATAAACCATTTTTTTTTTTTTTTTGATAATATGTTTCCTGTCAAATTATAATTTTAAAAATAATCTTGACGCTTTATTGCACAGTTGTGTAGAGTAAGGACACAATCCACTTTACCTCACATGATACTTTGTCGCCATTATGTTAAAGTTTTGGAAAATTGCATTTACTTTCTGGTCGGCAACCCAACAGTAGCGTAGCAATATTGGACCCCCCCCCAAAAAATGTTGAGGCCGCAAAAAGTTAAAAGCCTGATAGAAGCCTTATAAGGAATGAAACTCATACTGCATCTATCAATATACGTTAAGAGTGTGTTCTGTTTGCCTTTTAAAAGAAACAATATGTTTTTCCATTAAAAACATTTTTTTAAAGTGCAAGGGAGTCACTAGGGGATGCCAAA
Organism: Urocampus carinirostris; assembly: GCF_059441175.1. Taxonomy (NCBI): domain Eukaryota; kingdom Metazoa; phylum Chordata; class Actinopteri; order Syngnathiformes; family Syngnathidae; genus Urocampus; species Urocampus carinirostris. The sequence continues at coordinate 32,647,312 of NC_142359.1, read as the reverse complement.
GAGCTGCATGTGGCTCCAGAGCAAATTTAGCAGGTCAAGAAGTCCAACTATGTTGGCGATAGAAAGGATCTTCCCTCTGCCTTCTTGCCCCGGCAGCCTGAGTTTTTGTCCGTCCACAAAGTTAAGTTGACATGGATTACTGTACAGTACACTGATTTAAATCACTTGACAAATGGATGTCTTTTTCTTTAAGACATTTTGACCTCTTGGATGTCAAATAGCCAATGATAGGTATGTTTACCTATGGGGAATAGTCCGATTGACATTAAAATTCAGGTTCTTGGACCAAGCTAAATAATGCCTTTACATGACTAATGATGAGAGTTATTACATGGTGTTTGGGATGATCTGATTACAACAGGCGACTGTAGTACTCAATGAGTCATTTCCACATGTAGGTTTACATCTCTAAAATCAAAGTCAAGGCCCACGGGCCACATCCTGCTCCCAAGAAGGTTTTCTTCATCCCCTGAAATAATCTTGATTCATTATTGCATCAGATTCCAATAATCATATTTATTTTCACTGTACGCTGCTTGTCCTTGCATCTCGTTTATTGTGGTTAAGTGAAAATAGTATTTTTTTTTTCTTTGAAGTGATATTTTTGCAAAAATATCAAATAAAGGCTACTGACTGTGCGTTTTTATTACTGGCATCTTTTACTTCGTGTATATATTATAGGGATTTTTATATCAATAAAATTTTCATTTTTGTGCCTTTTAAAAATTAGTTTACTGACAGAGCCGTAAGATAATATACTTTATTCAGTGTTCATTTAACCTCTGAAAAGTGATGGGTCCCGGGGACTCGCATGCTCAAAAATCTATGTGTCTCAACAGAGATTTATGGGTCCCCAAAATTTAGTGTTATCAAGGTTGAAATTGTAAATCGGCGACAAATATATAAATAAATATACATTGGGACCTCGCTACTTCGCGGTTCCAAGTTAGATAGATAGATAGATAGATAGATAGATACTTTGTTCATCCCCGAAGGGAAATTCACATTTCCAGCAGCATCCCTGAGCTGAGAACAATCGAGAACAATCGAAAATAACACGGGAGCTGCTGGAGTGGCTACCATTCGCGGGTTCAGAGCTTCGCGGGTCTAAAAATGAATAATAATGATAAAATAAAATAATTAAAAATATATATATAATTTTTTAAGCATTTTTGAAGGGGCGTCGCTACCTCGCAGATTTTCACTTTTCGCGGGTGGTCTCTGTCCCCCAGGGATTACTGTATGAATCTATATATTCATTCAGTTTTAATCATCACACTTAATTGGTAATACAAAGCAGTTATCACTTCAGATCACAAAAATATTGTACATTATAGAAAATAATAATCCTGAAATATTATTCTATATATTCATGCAGTTTTAACCACTTCAGATTTTTCAGCTCATATATTCATCGTGGTTTTCTGTCCCGCCACAGTTGTAATGCCTTCTCAAGGTCCAATTGCAGCAATGGAATTTCCATAGCTAATTTGTGGTTTTCTTTATCGTGCCGATCCAATGTGCCTTTCTGAAAGTTCGTATTGCGAAATGATTTATGCAATCCAGTTTTTTTTTTGTCACGCTGGGTGCACACATCACAGAACATGTAGCCTCCATTACCATCTTCCTCATAGCGTAACCAGGAATATAATTGAGTCCATTTTGGCAGAAAAGTCCTTTTCTTGCTAGTATTCTTTTGTTTATCTTTCATCGAATCATTCGCTTCAAAACATGTGTTTTCCTTGCCTTCGCGGTCTTCTGAAGAATTTCTCCGCCGTTTTTTCGTGCCGGAATTTTTGCCGTTGTTACAACTTTCTGTATTATGTTTCGACTTATTACAGACACTGAAGAAATTAAATTTTTTTTGTTGATTTGCACCTAACACAAACTGTTTTTACAGAGGCATACTTCTCTTTCACTCGACAACCACCAAATCAATGACGTCATCTCGAAGCAACGAGATCTCGTTTGCCAAGATCGGTGCGACACCAAAACAACAATGGCGGATCTGCCTGACAAAAAATTTGGAGTGCAGTAAATCTTTGTTTGAAAAAAAAAAAGTAATCGGGTAATAATGACAATTTGGTGTCAAAAAAGTTGCGTCCCGGGGACGCACGTTGATTTGACACAATGCGTCCCCAGCAAAAATGATGCGTCTAGGACGCAGGGACGCAGGCAAACGAAGAACACTGTTTATTTATCTGATCATATTCGAATATATCTGTTAGCTTTTCAGTAGGTTCGATTGGGGCCACCATATAGTATGTGTCATTTTAAAATGTTACAACATTTGATTAGTTTAGCCCTTGGCTTGTAGCTTTATTTTATCATTTGGCACTTCTATATATTTGACTTAGACGCCACTGTACATGAACGAGAACTCAATTCATAACGAAGGAACTCAAATCGTTAAATTGGACTTTCAGTTTTGGTTGGTCATCAGTTGTCAGGGAAAAAATATTTCTTGGCAACCTTGCACATCGCTACAGCTTCCTATTTATAAGGATTCTTACCTCTACTCTCATCTAATTCCAGATGTTAGGCTGTTCTTTTTTTGAGGGCTCGAGTCACCCATGAAAAGCAATAGCCATCAGTTTTATTAATATCTTAGAGAGTAGAACTGAAAGAGGCTGTGGTATGCCTCGAAGAATTGAACTTTTTAGGTAGTTTTTCTCTTTTTTTATCCCAAACGTGTCACTTGTTAAATTATCGTACTAGCAGCAGTGCTCCTACTTTGTCAAGTGTGTCGTGGCATGTTAGCTATTTTGTGTTATATCCTCAAACGGTGCCGCAACAAAGCTTCCTTTGAGCCTCATCAAGCGCAGGGCTTCTTGTGAAGTGCCTGGCTGGGAATTTAACTAATGACATCAGGTTCCACTGCTTCTTTTCGGAGCGTTCATGCACAGTCTGGTCTGACAGGAGTCATAGGGGGCGCTGTTGCCTCATGGTCCCTTTCACCAGTAAGGGTTGGAGTTTCAGTCTTTGCTCCCAGATCCCTGTCTGTCTTTCTATCGCCTGAGCATGCCAATTACAACCCTAACTTCATTCCACCCAGGTTGCCAGGGATACCAAGTAGAGCTGCCAGAACCCACTGACATACGCCTTGTACAATTCTCTCTGCAAAAACACAGAACACTTTTCCTCCCCAACATCTGCCTTAACATGATCCTTTCTCCAGTTCCATCCAGCCTTTTGTCAGCATCGTACTCCAAACTTGGTCAAGGTCATTAAGTCTTATCTGATCTATTTTAATCTGTCTGTCAGTGGCTTGTCAGAATCCTGAAAAATCCCCACGGTGTCCGTCACACATTTTTTTTTCTTTTTTTTTTTAGACCCGGTTAATGGGGACCAAAACCACCAGCAAAAAGTGAAAATCTGCGAAGTAGCGACGCCCTTTCAAAAAAAAAAAAAAAAATTATCATCTCATTAGCTGTACCACACAAACTCCGCAAAGTAAGGCCGGTAGCTGGATTTGAACCCACGCAGGAGGTTCCCACGACCTCAAAACTGTGCCGCACACGCCCTAACCACTGCGTCACCGTGCTGCCCGGCCTCAGCGCAGAGCCCCCGACCTACCCGGCAAGTCCGGTCGCCGAGGCGAAGGCCCTGGCGGCCCGAGTAGGAGACGCCGAGCGCCCGCCCCGCTCGGCTTGTCGCGGTGTCGTGCGTATCGCGCCCGAAAGTACCTGCAGCGCAAGTAAAAAAAAAAAATATATATTATCATTTTATTTTTATTTTTTTAATTATTATTATTTTTTTAATTATTATTTTTTTAGACCCGGTTAATGGGGACCAAAACCACCCGTAAAAAGTGAACATCTGCGAAGTAGCGACGCCCCTTCAAAAAAATTTTACAGGCCGCGAAGCTCTGAAGCCGCGAACATCGAAGCGCGAATTAGCGAGGTCCCACTGTACATATATGTATGTATATGTGTATATGTATGTGTGTGTATATATATATATGTGTGTATGTATGTATACATATGTGTGTGTATGTATATATATATATATATATGTATATATGTGTGTATATGTGTATATATATATATATGTGTGTATATGTGTATATATATATATATATATGTGTGTATATGTGTATATATATATATATGTGTGTATATGTGTATATATATATATATGTGTGTATATGTGTATATATATATATGTGTGTATATGTGTATATATATATATGTGTGTATATGTGTATATATATATGTGTGTATATGTGTATATATATATGTGTGTATATGTGTATATATATATGTGTGTATATGTGTATATATATATGTGTATGTGTGTGTATATATGTATATATGTATATGTACAGTGAAACCTCTGTTCTCGACCATAATCCGTTCGAGAAACCTTTTTGAAAAACGATTTCCGTCGATCGCGGAAAATCTTTTTTCCCAATAAAAGTAATGTAAAATCGTTTAAATCCGTTCCAACACCCTGAATGTTAAACATGAACGTAAACATGAAGCTAACCCAGTCTTATCGCACATTCGCTTTAGCGTAATCTTCCGTACGAAAGATTACGCTAACATGAACGTGTAAAAATAAAAAAATCAGGTTGTTTACACGTCATTTAGCACCCGCTTCATTGGAAAGGGAGCTCCCTTCCAACACCCTGAATGTTTTACGTAAACAAAGCTAACCCAGGCTAATCGTACGCTCGCGTTATCGTAATCTTCCGTACGAAAGATTACGCTAACATGAACGTGTAAAAAACGTGTATATGTGTGTAAATATATATATATATATATATATATATATATATATATATATATATATATGTGTGTATATGTGTATGTATATGTGTGTAAATATATATATATATATATAGATATATATATGTGTGTATATGTGTATGTATATGTGTATATAAATATATATATATATATATATATATATATATATATGTATGTATGTATGTACCGTATTTTCTGCACTATAAGGCGCACCTAAAAGCCTTTATTTTTTTCAAAAGCTGACCATGCGCCTTATAATACAGTGCGCCTTATTTATGGATCAATTTTAAAATTGCAAAGTTTTCCAACTAACTTGCAGCCGCCGACTCGATTTTCCCCCGAACGCCAAGTAGTCCGCGGTGTATGCTGGGATTTATTTACCGGCGTTTCATTGGCTAACCAATGTGTCAATCATCATTTGAATCGATCACTTTTGGCTAAAGTTATTCGTAGGTCAAGGGGCGGATCCTTTTTATCATTTACAGGCTGGCATTGGCTTGAACGGCAAACAAAGCCTGCAATTGGCCGAAAAAGATGTGTTAATCATCATTTGAATCGATCACTATTGGCTAAAGTTATTCGGAGGTCAAGGGGCGGATCCTTTTTATAATTTACAGGCTGGCATTGGCTTAAACGGCGAAACAAAGCCGCAATTGGCCGAACAAGATGAATGTGTATAGCATGTGGCTGACGGCATAGAGAAAGCATTTTTTTCTATTCTGTATTTGTAAATATTGTATTCTCCTGGATTTACTACCCTCACGGATTTAAGAGGACATTGGCTGCACATTATTATGAACACAACAACTTCGGTAAGCTACTCCGGATTTTATACTGTCCCTGTATCTTGTTTCAGACTGAACTCGATGTTTCTGTGATAAGCGGTGCAGATAATGGATGGAATGGAGTGTCTATTTTTAAATTAAACTCAATTCCAAGTGTTTATTGTCATATGCACAGTAAAGTTGCGAGCGAAAAAGAAAATAGATATTAAGGAATGGTTGGCATTTCTTGAATCCCAAGACTTTAACCTTCCGAATGATGGAACGATGCATTTGAGTGACATCGTACGGACACCGCATCCTCACGTGTTCTCGACACGTATTTGCGTCTTTGCAAGCTTTGGGAATGTTAAGGGGGTAATCAGTTTGACTGAACTATCTGACTGTATTGTCGACGTTCCCATTGTAGCGCCTTATAATCCGGTCCGTCTTATGTATGTCAAAAATAGGACCAAAAACTATTTTTTTCGGGTTGCGGCCTATAACCCGGTGCGCCTTATTGTGCGGAAAATACGATATATATATATATATATATATACAGGACTGTCTCAGAAAATTAGAATATTGTGATAAAGTTCTTTATTTTCTGTAATGCAATTAAAAAAACAAAAATGTCATACATTCTGGATTCATTACACATCAACTGAACTATTTCAAGCCTTTCATTATTTTAATATTGCTGAATTTGGCTTACAGCTTCAGAAAACTCAAAAATCTTATCTCAAAATATTAGGATATCATGAAAAAGTATACAAGTAGGCTATTCAACTAATCACCTGAATCATCTAATTAACTCGAAACACCTTGCGAGTGTTTCCTGAGCCTTAAAAACACTCAGCTTGGTTCAGTAAACTAAATCACAAGTATGGGGAAGACTGCTGATCTGACTGCTGTCCAGAGGACCATCATTGATACCCTCCATAAGGAGGGTAAGACACAAAAAGAAATTTCTCAAAGAGCAGGCTGTTCACAGAGTGCAGTTTCAAAGCATATCCACAAAAAGTCTGTTGGAAGGGAAAAATGTGGCCGGAAACGCTGCACAACCAAGAGAGATGACCGCAGCCTTTACAAAATTGTGAAGAAGAGTCGCTTCCAGAATTTGGGGGAGCTTCAAAGACAGTGGGCTGAAGCTGGAGTCCAGGTATCAAAAGCCACAGTTCACAGACGTGTCCGGGAAATGGGCTACAATAGCCGTATTCCCATGGTCAAGCCACTTCTGAACTCAAGACAACGGAAGAAGCGTCAGACTTGGGCTATGGAGAAGAAGCACTGGACAGTTGCAGAGTGGTCCAAAGTCCTCTTTTCAGACCAAAGCAAGTTTTGCATTTCATTTGGAAGTCAAGGCGCCAGAGTCTGGAGAAAGGCTGGAGAGGAGCAAAATCCAAGTTGCTTGAAATCCAGTGTGAAGTTCCCACAGTCAGCAATGGTTTGGGGAGCCATGTCAGCTGCTGGTGTTGGTCCACTGTGTTTCATCAAGTCCAGAGTAAATGCAACTGTGTACCAAGAGATTTTAGAGCACTACATGCTTCCATCTGCTGAAAAGCTCTATGGAGATGAGGATTTCATTTTCCAGCATGATCTGGCACCTGCCCACAGTGCCAAAACCACCAGTAACTGGTGCACTGACCATGGCATCACTGTCCTTGATTGGCCTGCTAATTCCCCTGACCTGAACCCCATCGAGAATTTGTGGGGTATAGTTAAGAAGAAGATGAAAGACACCAGACCTACAAATGCAAATGAGCTGAAGGCCGCTATCGAAGCATCCTGGGCATCAATAACACCTCAGCAATGCCACAGGCTGATTGCCTCCATGCCACGCCGGATTGATGCGGTAATCCGTGCAAAAGGATTCCCAACCAAGTACTGAGTGCATCAATGGACATTTTCAAATGTTTGATTTAGTTTTGCTGTTATAAATTTTTTTTTTACTTGGTCTGAGGAAGTATTCTAATATTTTGAGATAGGATTTTTGAGTTTTTTTCAGCTGTAAGCCAAAATCAGCAATATTCAAATAATAAAAGGCTTGAAATAGTTCAGTTGATGTGTAATGAATCCAGAATGTATGACATTTTTGTTTTTTTAATTGCATTACAGAAAATAAAGAACTTTATCACAATATTCAAATTTTCTGAGACAGTCCTGTATATATATGTATGTATATATATATATATATATATATATATATATATATATATATATATATATGTGTATATGTCTCATCTCATCATCAGCTGCACCGCTTATCCTCAGTAGGGTCGCGGGGATGCTGGAGCCCATCCCAACAATCATCGGGCAGTGGGCAGGGGACACCCTGGACTGGGTTGCCAGCCAATCGCAGGGCACATGGGGACAGACAACTCGCTCGCTCAGTCACACCTAGGGACAATTTGGACCGGCCAATTCACCTGAAATGCATGTTTTTGGAACGTGGGAGGAAACCGGAGTGCCCGGAGGAAACCCACGCAAACACGGGGAGAACATACAAACTCCGCACAGGAAGTCTGGAGCTGGATTTGAACCCACGACAGGTTCCCATGACATGAACTGTGCCGCGCAAGCGCTAACCTGTATATGTATGTA